>NC_091287.1:538414633-538589633 GCF_032444005.1 Ranitomeya imitator | reverse complement strand
ACTTTGTGCTGGTACATAGGAATATAGGACTATATACTAGTACACCTCTATGTAATAAATAAATATATATAACTTAGTACACAGAGGTGTACTGGAATCTGGAAATAGCAATGGAAATAGCAATTGAGTAGTCAGCGGACCGGAATATTGGAGAGGAAAGGAGAATGTTCTCTGGTTACATATCTATGTAATGTTCTTCTTTATAGGCACTTTGTGCTGGTACATAGGAATATAGGACTATATACTAGTACACCTCTATGTAATAAATAAATATATATAACTTAGTACACAGAGGTGTACTGGAATCTGGAAATAGCAATGGAAATAGCAATTGAGTAGTCAGCGGACCGGAATATTGGAGAGGAAAGGAGAATGTTCTCTGGTTACATATCTATGTAATGTTCTTCTTTATAGGCACTTTGTGCTGGTACATAGGAATATAGGACTATATACTAGTACACCTCTATGTAATAAATAAATATATATAACTTAGTACACAGAGGTGTACTGGTATATTGAGCTGTATATTGTGCCTATAAAGAACAATGGCAAATATGAAGCCACAGAAAATTTTCCTATCCTCGGGATCGTAGCGTCACAGCTAAAACTGCTCCTACTATGCATATATATGAACTTTAAGATATAAAATGAATGTACCCAAAAGATTGGCAAAAAAAAGGTTTCTTAGAAATATATTTTATTACATATTAAAGGCATTGTGCATGCTTGGTAAAAAAAAAAAAATGAAATAACTCTGTAGTCACATCTAGTATCTGCAGGCTTTATCCCAAGCTTAAACACCCCCTTAAGCCCCTCGCCTCTGCTGCCATTTTTTGTTTTTTATGGTTTCTATTTTTCCTTCCCCTTCTTCTAACAACCATAACATTTTTTTTATTTTTCTGCCAGGATAGCCATACAAGAGCTTTTATTTGGAAGGACAACTTATAGTTTTGAATGACACCATCCATTTGTCCATACTTCCATCACTATGTAACATTTTTTATATTTACCAAGAAGATAATGAAATGGTGAATGCATGTGGGTGGGTGTTGTGGTGAGGGGCATGATCTGTCCGTCTTTGTCCTCTTGGAAAGGTGGGTGTTATGGTTCAGGTGGAGCAGCGGTCCTAAACCCAACCGATTACATCACATTCAACTTTCCTAATGACGGCTTGTGATATAGATCAGGGGTGTCAAACTGCATTCCTTGAGGGCTGCAAACAGGTCATGTTTTCAGGATCTCCTTGTACTGCACAGGTGATAATTTAATCACCTACACAAATAATGAGTTGGTGATTAAATTATCACCTGTGCAGTACAAGGAAATCCTGAAAACATGACCTGTTTCCAGCCCTCGAGGAATGCAGTTTGACACCCCTGATATAGATACAGTACAAGGCACAGTATAAGTACATGCAAGGTTAAGCGGTCAGTCACACTGTCACACCGTCCCCCGGACTCTACAATTCAGAGATCGCGGGGATTTCAATAAATCAATGACTAATTATTCGGAATCTTTTCCCTTTAAACCTGTAGCGCCGAAACGTACTAATTCCACCACATTTTTGTACAGCAGTCGCCTACCCGATAACATTATGCATGCACCGTTTTTTTGTTCTTTTTAATTACTGGATTGACTTCACTCCTTCTGGACTTTTTTTTTTTAGTATTTTACCTGATGACTTTCCTGGAACTTCTTGTACTTCTCCTAGTTTGTGACCTTTGCCTTTTTATTTTTTTAAGTGATGTCTTGACTCCAGGGAATCATCTGCCTCTGACCACATTTTACAAACCAACTGGGAACTGCCGGTCAGAGACTTCCCTGAGATTTGAGAACTGGAGGTTCCTTAGACCTAATTCACATGAACGTATTTTCTCCATCTGAGAAAAGCGGTCCCATTAAGTTAATCAGACTCTGATGAGAGTGGGATCCGTTTTTTTTTTCCCCCTAGAGGTGGAGAATAAACAAAAAGTTTCTCTATCGTCCTCATTCTGTCAGTCAGTGACTATCGGATTGCACTTGGATGTCATCTGAGTGCAGCCCAATTTTTTTTTTCACGGACTTGAATGGTGAATATTGAAGGCAAATTGTGCATGATGTTATCTTTCTTCTGAGGAAAACGCCTGAAATGTGCACGGCCTCATTGAATAACATTAGTCGGAGTGCGATCTGATTTCTTGACGGATCGCACCCGGGCTGGAAATATGGTCGTCTGCACCTGCCCTGACCGTGAATCTCTAGTGGAAAACCGGTGACATTAAGTTCTGAAGTCTTATGTGACTTCCAGGAGTAAGAAGTGATATAATAGCGACAAAGGCTACTTACCGGCTGCCGAGGAATAAACTGGGGCGATAACGCAGACCAAGCAGAGGAGGACGAGCTGGGCCATCGGTCTGGAATAAGCCATGGAGATGATGATCCAGCACAGATCACACCTCACCCATCATCTTATATAGGCAGCGCGGATCTGCGGAGTCATCCAGTGACGCACGTTCCTACCATCATCTGCTCACCGGACCAAGACCGACAAGTCTAAGTAGAAGCTCCATACAACAGAACAGAAAAACAAGTCCAGCAGAATTATTGGACTGCAAAAAAAAAAAAAACTCCAATAATGCAGCGCTCTGAACAATAAAAAAATAAAAAAAAGGATTTTATTTTCAGTCCATGCATGCAAAGTTTCAGCACAAGCTTGGATGCAAAAGACCTGTACTCACCTGATGCAACAGTTACCTGCAGCTGCCACTAGGGGGAGCTGACCCTGTAGATTAATACATCTCCCATCATACGCAGTGAGCTCCCCCTAGTGGACAGATAAAACGTGCAATTAAATAAAGGTTGCAAGGTCTGAAGTTGTCCACCTTTTGGGGAAAAATTATTTATTTATTTTTTAATAGGGATTAAAAATAATTTTTGCAATTGGGTTTCATTTAAAAATTTCCATCGTTTGGCTTTTAACGGGCTCAGTATTCAACTTTGATGTGATCCTTGGCCATAGACCAAGAGGAGCTCAGAAAAGACAGATAAAGAGTTAGGCTACTTTCACACATCTGGATTTTTGATTCAGGCACAATCCGGCAATTTTTGGAAAAAATGGATGCGTTTTTTGGGGGGTTTTTTACGCCGGATTCGTTTTTTTCTCAGAGTTGTATTAGTGCCGGATTGCGCCTGATGGCCAGACGTTTCATCCGTTTTTTCCCATAGAGTTGTATTAGTGCCGGATTGTGCCTGATGGCCAGACTTTTCATCCGTTTTTTTTCCGGATCCGTCCAAAAAGTCATTTCCAGCGGCCGAATAAAACGTCTAGATGGACTTTTTTTGTGCGGCGAAAAAAGCGCACAGTGACGGAACCGCATGAAATGGAGATGTGAAACATTGAATCTGGCATCCGGATCCGGTTTTCAAAGCTTTTTCTATAGAAATCATGCAGATTTTCCGTTCTGGTCTCTCTCTCTCTCTCTGGCATAAAAAAATGGATCCGTTGCATCAGTTTTTCACTATTTGCAACGGATCCGTTTTTTCGAACATTGGCCGGGTTGTGCCTGAAACAAAAACCCCGATGTGTGAAAGTAGCCTCACAAAGTCTCCAGTCATTGAATCGGACTGGGCTCGCCGATGGATTCTCCATTGGCTTATTTTGCAGCCGGTGATAGTCCGTGTAACGCAGAGACTGCAGATGGTGAATGGTGCAATGTTTTAAAATAAGACTTAAATTGCCCAAATAATTTTTAGCCAAAAATACACGCATTTAAGCAAGGGGGGGAAAAAAAATTGTCTCCAGAGGTAGATGTTCCCTTTAAAAAAAAAAAATATATATATATATATATATATATATATATATATGCTCATCGAGCTACATTCGTTTATGACATAGAATGTTGAGGTACTACAACTCTCAGCATGTCCTGACAACTGGAAAAGGTTAGAGGACACTAAAGAAAAGAGTATACCGTCCACATATGGCCGCCATGTGTGCTCCTACATAACGTGACGTGTGGCCTCAGGTGCTGCGCTCTCCAGAGGTCACTGGAGCGGAGGGAACAGGTAAGAGGTTAGAGAACGCCGCATTTTAGGATCTCACGTGTGCGGAAGATTCCGGGGCTCGTCCAGTCATATCGCAGTAATACTGAATCATTGTGGAACTTCTGCAACTTTCTAATATACTTTGCGTTCCAATTCCCGATTATTTTCAAGACTTCTGCTTCCTATCGGTAAATAGGATTGTTCAGAGGCTGAATATATATCCTGACCTGGTCCTGGTCTCTTATAATGAGCGGACACCAACATTACGGCAGCACTGCCCTGTTATATCATAATCCGGTCACTGTCTCCCACAGAATCAGCACACTCTTCTCCCTTTGCTTCCATCATCCCCATGTTATTCCTCTGCATCTTGAGGTCCCCCTGATGATATTGGCTCCGGGACACCCAATACCTATCCAGTATGACACGGTCAATAGTTTATACAGCTCAGGCGTCAGTATCACAATCAGGACTGGACAAGTCACTGCCTCCTACAAGGTCAACATACTCTATCGCTTTCCTGGCTGCTCTCAGTACCTCTTGGGAAATCTGTCATTTTTACATATTCCTATTTCCATTATGAGACTGCTCCCCGATCCCGGCAGACCTGTCCTCACTAACATCTTCAGGAGCGGACGTGGCTCTGTATCGGGCATTATCATAAACCTCTTCTGCTGAAATCCTCTGTGCTGCTGCTGGAAACGTTGCTTCTTTAACTCTCTAAATGTCTTTGGCCTTCCACCTGATGAACGGACCCATGGACCTTCGAGTTCATCGGATTCGGCCAAGCTGAAGTTCAAAGTTTAGTTTGGAATCTGAATGTGACCCCGAATCCGAACCCAATAGAAGTCAACGGGGATCCGAACTTCGGTGCTTTAATATGGCTGTAAAATGGTCGTAGTGAGGGCTAAGGGGGCTGCAAAAGGAAGAAAATTTTGGTAAGAGCAGGACAATTGCCCTGCAAAAACATAAGAAGACTTAAAGGGAACCTGTCGGCAGGATTGTGCACAGTAACCTACAGGCAGTGTCAGGTCGGCGCCGTTGTACTGATTACAATGATACCAGGTGATGATGAAATCCATCTTGTGGTTGTTTCTTAATCTTTATTTTTCAGATTTACTTGAACGAGGATAAAAAAAAATGCTGCTGGGACACATTTATAAGATTATCTCAGCACAGGAACATTTTATTTTAACACTTCCAATAGTGGAAATTATTATTATTATTATTCCAAGATCTATTGATTAAAATTAACTTTGTAGGGGGGAAAATCCTTTTAAAACAACATAGAATTAAAAAAAAATTTAAATAATCTTGAAGGTCCTAGTGGAGGACGTTGAGGTGGAGGTGGACGTGGCGGTGTAGGTGGAATAGGCAGAGGAGGAGGTAGCCAAGACTTTATTTTTATTTTTTAATTTGCGAAGGACCCATGATATTGTTGTATAACAATGGCTGGGTGCGACTGGTATAATTGTCAGCCAAAGTTACAGAAAAGTCCTGTAGGATCCAAACCTGGTTCTTTTTAATGAAGGTGAGCTTGCCCACGTTGGCTGCAGGAGGACGCTCTTGTCTGTGATCACAACTCCTCCCGTGCTACACACACATTGTAGTATTTTTGACAGCACCTTCACACCATAAAGGACAAGCTCAGGTCAAGTGTCCAGTTTGGAGACCCATAAGCTAACGGGAGCAGGCCATCACTCAGTACATGGAGACGTGTGGACACGACTCTTCCACCGTGTTGAAACACTGCCTCTTACTAATAGGTACTGTATCATATGGCGCTGCCGGATGTTGTGATGTGCTAAGGAAAGTTTTCCACATTTTGGCCATGCTAACCCTCCTTTCCGATGTGGTGCCGGTGCCCCAGCTGCGTTGGCGAATTCCTCCAGCTTCTCTGCCTTGTTCTTCCACTGAGCCCCCACTGTCAGGTGAGGACGCCATCAGTACTGCATCTACCAGCATATCCTTGTATTCCCGCATTTTCCGATCCCACAGTGACGGAAGGATAGTACATCGTCCTTTTAGCGAGGATCCTGCAAGGTGGAGTAACCAGCACTGGTAGCAACCCGGCGGTGGTTGCGCAGGCACAGCATCATGTATTCGCTCAAGTGGGCCATGCTGTCCTCAGTGGGAGGTATATCAACTGGGTCCTCTGTATCCCCCCAACCATGCTCCAGTGTTGCCCTCGAGCTGTTTTGAGTGCCACCTGCTGTGAACACGGTTCCTCTTCATCCTCTAAAACGGTCCCCTTGCTGGTCATTTCTGTACATGGCTGCTGTTAGGAACCCACCCTCCGAGTCATGTGTGGACGACTAGCCTGATAATAGTGTGAATTATCCCTGCTCCTCCTCCATCATCGCCTGAAAATTTTTTGCATGGAACCACAGAAGTGGGATAGTAACGCTGATGACGGCGTACAAGAAGCAGCACCACACGGCACACACATCAGTGGTGATAGGACATGTGCAAAAACGCTTTCCGCCTCAGGCCCAGCCACCACTACATTTACCCAGTTTGTGCCGGAGGTGCAGTGGACCCCGACGGTCAGTCCCTCTTTCCCAATCCCCGCGCATGTCTGCTGGTGGGTTGAGAATCCCCCTCTACAATGGAGGCAGGTCTAAGCCTGACAGTGGCGCCATATAAGCCCCCATGCCCTCGTCCCTCTCCCGAGCAAATCTGTGCTTCACTTTGGGCGCAGTGGGTGACGAGTCAAGATGGCCGTAGAGTTCTCTGGAGGCCAAGCACCTCACCCTCTCCATGCAAGGGGTGTTTTCCAAACGCTTGCCACATTGGGTCCTGCCCGCACTCTGAGCCACCCTCCATACCGACCACCCACCCACCGTGTGGTAAGGGCTACCATCCCTAGTGACCACGAGTAACTGAGAATCAGGGTTCGATTCCAGAAAGGGAGCCTGAGAAATGACCACAACATCCAAGGAAGGCAGCAGACCGGTACATTACCCACTCCTGACCAGGTGAGGCAAAATAACAATACAAGACTGTTTAGACACTCTTTAATTGGAAGGATTACTATAAATCCTTTAACGAGGATCTACTGGAGGACTAATCTGGCGCCAGCAGCTGGAGTAATTCCAGCTCCAGTAGCGCACACTAATAAAGTCTCCCACGATTACGACGTACACACGGAAGGTACAGTGAAACTACGAATAGTCATTAAATCAATACCTTTTGTGAATTTCTGCCTACAGATGACAATAAAACATTCTGACTCTGTCCATGAATGCATGGAAACAAGCTATCAGGTTCTGGACTGTGAAGATGTCCGTGACCAGAATGAACACTTATTTCAACATGAAACAGAAAAAGACGGCAAAAGGCAAGAACTTGACTTGGCCTCAGAAAAAGTTTTTGGACGATTTTAAAAAGATTAGGAATTGGGTTGGAGTGGAAAAAGATTGGAAGATGAGGCCCTCTCCCACGACAATCAGGCTGTTATGACACTGCACCAGGCTTTTTGGCAGAGTACTCCCACGGACACGGCTGCAGAGTAAAAGAAAAAATTGGTATTTAAGCACAGTACTCCCTCAGACACAGGTGCAGAGTTAGAAAAGTTTTTAGGCCCAGTAATCCTACAGACATTTCTGCAGAGTAAAAAAAAAAAAAAGTGTTTTAGGGCACAGTAACCCCACAGACCGATGCAGAGCTTCCACAAAGATGAGTGCGGAGTACACACACTGTCACTCACTCGGGCTGCGTCCTGTCCCTATGCTAATCAGAGCAGAACGGCAATGACACCCATGATCAGACATTTACACAGGCCGGGTCACGTGGTGCACCGGCAAATCACAGCCACACCAATACTTGGCAAGTGCCCACATCCTAAAATCTTGTTGCGCTGCAGCTGTTCAATAAACTTTATTCTTCACCAAACCCGAATAGTACAATGGATTTCCGGTAAAAAGGTCGGGGTTCGGAACCGAGCACCGGATGTCCAGTACGAACCTTGAACTTAACAATTCAGGTTCGCCCAATCCCTAATCATGATCACCGTGTCCGTCCAATGCAGCCTTGTGATTACTTGCATCACGGCAGGATCGGTCACTGCCCACCAAAAGGTCAGCAGACTCCTCTCCTGCTGCTGTCATCATTCCCACTATATTGGATCCAAAGTTCTAATTTAAGGCTTTCATTATTCCGCAGTGATAATTACCATTAGTTTATTGGATGAAATGTATTGTAACACCTCATCTTAAACCGCCGGGATCATTATCAGGGATCATTCTTGGAATAGAGATTTTCATACTATATATCGAATGTTTTCTCGTAAACCCCATAATCCACAATCTGTTATCCTTTTATAATTTGTGCTGTGTACATAAGTATACATATACTTAGCTACGCAGTATATTGCAAAAGTATGAGCCCCCTCCACATCCCATCTGAAGATTTTCTACATCCATAAATATGGAGTTGGCACCTCTCAGATGAACGGCTCCCGCTCTTCAGGGAAGGATTTCTAGACGTCTATGGGAATGTGTGCCCCTTCATCCAGAAGAGCATGTGTGAGGTCAGACCCGGAGGGTGGACAGAGGCCGGGCTCACAAGCTGCGTTCCAGGGGTCCGGGCTCTGTGCGGCCGGTCATGTTCTTCCACCAAATTCCTTCTCCTTGTCTGTATGGACTTTGTGCACTGGGCACAGTCATGGGGAAGAGCAAAGGGTCGTCTCCAAACTGTTCACACATGGCAGGAAGCTGCAATTGTCCATAATGTCTTGTGCTGAAGTGTAAAGAATTTTCTGCATTCAAATGAAGGGGCCGATGCCTCCCCGATAGCCCATAGCTTTGTCCTCCATATAGATAGAGAAGTGTGGTCCATTACTGCACAGAACACGTCTCATCTAGAGTCCAGTGGTGGCGGCTTTACACCACTCCGTCCGAAGATCGTCATTGTGCTTGGTGATGTAATGTAATGTATGTACACAGTGACTGCACCAGCAGAATAGTGAGTGCAGCTCTGGGGTATAATACAGGATGTAACTCAGGATCAGTAATGTAATGTATGTACACAGTGACTGCACCAGCAGAATAGTGAGTGCAGCTCTGCAGTATAATACAGGATGTAACTCAGGATCAGTAATGTATGTACACAGTGACTGCACCAGCAGAATAGTGAGTGCAGCTCTGGAGTATAATACAGGATGTAACTCAGGATCAGTAATGTAATGTATGTACACAGTGACTGCACCAGCAGAATAGTGAGTGCAGCTCTGGAGTATAATACAGGATGTAACTCAGGATCAGTAATGTATGTACACAGTGACTGCACCAGCAGAATAGTGAGTGCAGCTCTGGAGTATAATACAGGATGTAACTCAGGATCAGTAATGTATGTACACAGTGACTGCACCAGCAGAATAGTGAGTGCAGCTCTGGGGTATAATACAGGGTGTAATTCCGGATCAGTAATGTAATGTATGTACACAGTGACTGCACCAGCAGAATAGTGAGTGCAGCTCTGGAGTATGATACAGGATGTAACTCAGGATCAGTAATGTAATGTATGTACACAGTGACTGCACCAGCAGAATAGTGAGTGCAGCTCTGGAGTATAATACAGGATGTAACTCAGGATCAGTAATGTATGTACACAGTGACTGCACCAGCAGAATAGTGAGTGCAGCTCTGGAGTATAATACAGGATGTAACTCAGGATCAGTAATGTAATGTATGTACACAGTGACTGCACCAGCAGAATAGTGAGTGCAGCTCTGGAGTATAATACAGGATGTAACTCAGGATCAGTAATGTATGTACACAGTGACTGCACCAGCAGAATAGTGAGTGCAGCTCTGGGGTATAATACAGGGTGTAATTCCGGATCAGTAATGTAATGTATGTACACAGTGACTGCACCAGCAGAATAGTGAGTGCAGCTCTGGAGTATGATACAGGATGTAACTCAGGATCAGTAATGTAATGTATGTACACAGTGACTGCACCAGCAGAATAGTGAGTGCAGCTCTGGGGTATAATACAGGATGTAACTCAGGATCAGTAATGTAATGTATGTACACAGTGACTGCACCAGCAGAATAGTGAGTGCAGCTCTGGGGTATAATACAGGATGTAACTCAGGATCAGTAATGTAATGTATGTACACAGTGACTGCACCAGCAGAATAGTGAGTTCAGCTCTGGGGTATAATACAAGATGTAACTCAGGATCAGTAATGTAATGTATGTACACAGTGACTGCACCAGCAGAATAGTGAGTGCAGCTCTGGGGTATAATACAGGATGTAACTCAGGATCAGTAATGTAATGTATGTATACAGTGACTGCACCAGCAGAATAATGAGTGCAGCTCTGAGGTATAATACAGGATGTAACTCAGGATCAGTAATGTAATGTATGTACACTGTGACTGCACCAGCAGAATAGTGAGTGCAGCTCTGGAGTATAATACAGGATGTAACTCAGGATCAGTAATGTAATGTATGTACATAGTGACTGCACCAGCAGAATAGTGAGTGCAGCTCTGGAGTATAATACAGGAGGTAACTCAGGATCAGTAATGTAATGTATGTACACAGTGACTGCACCAGCAGAATAGTGAGTGCAGCTCTGGGGTATAATACAGGATGTAACTCAGGATCAGTAATGTAATGTATGTACACAATGACTGCACCAGCAGAATAGTGAGTGCAGCTCTGGAGTATAATACAGGATGTAACTCAGGATCAGTAATGTAATGTATGTACACAGTGACTCCACCAGCAGAATAGTGAGTGCAGCTCTGGAGTATAATACAGGATGTAACTCAGGATCAGTAATGTAATGTATGTACACAGTGACTGCACCAGCAGAATAGTGAGTGCAGCTCTGGAGTATAATACAGGATGTAACTCAGGATCAGTAATGTAATGTAATGTATGTACACAGTGACTCCACCAGCAGAATAGTGAGTGCAGCTCTGGAGTATAATACAGGATGTAACTCAGGATCAGTAATGTAATGTATGTACACAGTGACTGCACCAGCAGAATAGTGAGTGCAGCTCTGGGGTATAATACAGGATGTAACTCAGGATCAGTAATGTAATGTATGTACATAGTGACTGCACCAGCAGAATAGTGAGTGCAGCTCTGGAGTATAATACAGGATGTAACTCAGGATCAGTAATGTAATGTATGTACATAGTGACTGCACCAGCAGAATAGTGAGTGCAGCTCTGGGGTATAATACAGGATGTAACTCAGGATCAGTAATGTAATGTATGTACACAGTGACTGCACCAGCAGAATAGTGAGTGCAGCTCTGGGGTATAATACAGGATGTAACTCAGGATCAGTAATGTAAATCTGTAAATGTAATCTCAAGGTGAATCCACCGTTTTTACATGTAGAAGCTCCAATAATTTCTGCCACAAGAGTAATACATATAAATAACCTTTAATAAAGACACAATTAAAAATATCAGTTCTGTGATGCAGCTGAAGGATGGTTCCTTTCATCATTGTTGAGTTTATTTTTTAATCTCGGGGCTTTAATTCCTTTAAAATATGTATAAAGAGCCGAGAATATTGTGAGACGTTTTGCCCTCGGCAGGTTAGTGGTTCTGCAATCACCAGCCTCTCACCTTCCGGTTGTGTCCTCATACCCGCTGAGGTCATTTATTATCATGTACATGTGAGGAAAAAAAAAAAAAGAAAAATTACAACAATCTTGAATTACGCAGGGCAAAATAATATTTATATATATATATGTTATATACATCTATTATAAACACTGCAAATAAGAAGAGTAAAGAGTACTGCAGATAAAATATCTTCAGTGAACCCAGATCTCTGGATGGACCTCGCAGGAGGCTTTTCAAGTTGTGTGTAGTAGTCGCTTTTTTTTTTGGCACGTTTATTCGTTACGATGTACGCTCTCGTCAAAATAATGGTTAAAGCAGTATTGCAGTAAAGAGAAAAACCGACCTAAAAATAATAAGGGGTCGGGAAGTTCATCTATACCCCAGTCCGAGAAAGACTCTCTAAAAAAACAAAAAAAAAACCTGAAATGAAATCTGGATGACCTACTCAGGGGTGGGCCTTAACTGCAGGGGTGGGCCTTAACTGCAGGGGTGGGCCTTAACTGCAGGGGTGGGCCTTAACTGCAGGGGTGGGCCTTAACTGCAGGGGTGGGCCTTAACTGCAGGGGCGAGCCTTAACTGCAGGGGCGAGCCTTAACTGCAGGGGCGGGCCTTAACTGCAGGGGCGGGCCTTAACTGCAGGGGCGGGCCTTAACTGCAGGGGCGGGCCTTAACTGCAGGGGTGGGCCTTAACTGCAGGGGTGGGCCTTAACTGCAGGGGTGGGCCTTAACTGCAGGGGTGGAGTACTGGAAGGGGAGATAAAACTAAAGAGTTCTTTTAATCTTTGACAACCCCTTTAATTTTTTCCAGGTTATTTTAAGAGGTCGTATCCCTTTAATTATAAATACGTATATTAGACTATCATGATAACCTGCAACGACCAACTGGGCTTCCACCATTTTCTGTTTTCGTGTACTATGATTGGAGCAATCACCATTTACCATGGGCGGATGGTGGAAACAGATAATGATGGGTTAACAGTGGCGATATATACTCCTACGAGTTATTAAAACCCTCGGTGCAGAAGTCACCTTTATTATCATTCTGTCCTTGTAATACAAATGAGCTTATTTAGCACAGACTCCCTGATGAGCTTTATGCTTATATACAGTGGTCAATCGGAAGATGAGCTACAGTGTAAAGCATGGTGCAAGAAAAGAAAAAAAATAAAGCCTCAAACAAGAATACAAAAAAAAAAAAAAAAAACTTGGATTAGTAACTACAGAAGCATTGAAACTAAGGAAAAAAATATATACACATATCTATATGCATATAAATATACAGTGGGGGAAATAATTATTTGATCCCTTGCTGGTTTTGTAGGTTTGCCCACTGACAAAGGCACGAACAGTCTATAATTTTAAGGATAGGTTAATTTTTAACATTGAGAGATAGAATATCAAAAATAAAATCCAGAAAATCACATTGTATAAATTATATACATTTATTTGCATTTTGCAATGAGAAATAAGTATTTGATCCCCTACCAACCATTAAGAGTTCTGGCTCCTACAGACCAGTTAGATGCTCCTAATCAACTCGTTACCTGCGTTACAGACAGCTGTCCTACATAGTCAACTTTATAAAAGACTCCTGTCCACAGACTCTAACCTCTACAACATGGGCAAGACCAAAGAGCTTTCTAAGGATGTCAGGGACAAGATCATAGACCTGCACAAAGCTGGAATGGGCTACAAAACCATAAGTAAGATGCTGGGTGAGAAGGAGACAACTGTTGGTGCAATAGTAAGAAAATACAAAATGACTGTCAATCGACATCGATGCACCATGCAAAATCTCACCTCGCGGGGTATCCTCCTTGATCATGAGGAAGGTGAGCGATCAGCCTAAAACTATATGGGGGGAACTTGTTAATGATCTCAAGGCAGCTGGGACCGCAGTCACAAAGAAAACCATTGGTAACACATTACTCCATAAAGGTTTAATATCCTGCAGTGCCCACAAGGTCGCCCTGCTCAAGAAGGCACATGTGCAGGCCCATCTGAAGTTTCCAATGAACACCTGGATGATTCTGTGAGTGATTGGGAGAAGATGCTGTGGAAAGATGAGACAAAAATTGAGCTCTCTGGCAAGAACAACTCGCCGTGTTTGGAGGAAGAGAAATGCTGCCTATGACCCAAAGAACACCATCCCCACTGTCAAGCATGGAGGTGTAAACATTATGTTTTTGGCTTGTTTCTCTCCTAAAGGCCCAGGACTACTTCACCGCATCAATGGGAGAATGGATGGAGCCATGTACTGTAAAATCCTGATTGACAACCTCCTTCCCTCCACCAGGACATTAAAAACGGGTCATGACTGGGTCTTCCAGCAAGACAATGACCCAAAACATACAGCCAAGGCAACAAAGGAGTGGCTCAAAAAGAAGCACATTAAGGTCATGGAGTGGCCTAGCCAGTCTCCAGACCTTAATCCCATAGAAAACTTGTGGAGGGAGTGGAAGCTCTGAGTTGCCAATAGGCACCTTCAAAATCTTAATGATTTACAGTAGAGATGATCTGCAATGAGGAGTGGAGCAAAATTCCTCCTGACATGTGCGCAAACCTCATCACCAACTACAAAAAAACGTCTGACTGCTGTGCTTGCCAACAAGGGTTTTACCACCAAGTATTAAGTCTTGTTTGCCAGAGGGATCAAATACTTATTTCTCACTGCAAAATGCAAATAAAATTTATACAAATTTATACAATGTGATTTTCTGGGTTATATTTTTGATATTCTGCCTCTCAATCTTAAAATTACTTACTTCCCCCACTGTATGTATGTATGGATACACACGTATACATACACACATATGCATATTATATATACAAAATAAAATGGAAAAAAAAAAAAAAATAGAAAAAAATAACTTGGAATAGTAACTTTAGAAGCTTTGACATGAAGAAAAAAAAAAAAAAAAAAAAAAAATATATATATATATATATATATATATATATATATATATATATATATATATATATATATATATATATATATATATACACATAATGACAAAATAGAAGAAAAAACTTGGAAAAAAATAAAATATGTATACTCAGACAAAAAAAATTAAAAAACATCAAATAAAAACAATATTGTATATGTGCTTGCACTTCTAAAATAAAATGTTCTCCGGCTTTAGTGTATATAGGGCAGAATTAGCTACTTTCTGGGTACAAATGAAGCTCAATTTGCTCTTAATCTCCGCAGGAATATATGGAGAAATCACGTTCTGTATAAGAATATGAGAAGTGTTTGCAATACTGCTTTAAGATGAGAGTAAAACAAATTAAGTATATAAAAAAAAGAAGAAAAAAAGAAGCTGGTGTTGCGTTGAGAAACTTCAGAATACGATGCAATACCACCTCCCCTCCAGTAGAGGGCGACATCTTATTTCCCATTGTGTCCTTATACCAGGAATGGCAGGTCGCAGTATGACCATCTTTTCACTTGGCTTATCTGTACAGCCTGGAAGCGTGGGCCGGCTCTGGATTATAATCCTTGTGAAGGATTAATACTAAATAATAATATAATATATACTTTATTTATAATGTCAATAAAATCTGTACAAACTTTGTATCCTAAGTAAGAAAAATAGTTCAACCCCCGTGGCAGCGGCCAAATCCCTCGGTCTTCTCTGTCGTCATACGGAGCAGAGTGTGGTGATTTGCTGAATTTTGCCCATGTCTATTAAAAGCTGCTTGATGCGTCTCTTTAATTGCGGCAGCCTCGCCAGAGGGTCGGGGGGCTCCAGGTCCCCAGTGAAATCCAGCCAGCTCTCTAAGACTTGGAGGAAATGAGAAAAAGAGAGTGTCACACAGGAAACGGCTGTAAACATGTCAGAATGTTAGTGACGGATGGTGTCATCATTTATTTCTCCTGCGGGGGCGCTGCAGGGGAATAGCACAATTGCTGGAGACTCTCTGGTACGGCGACCGCTGGGACTCTCAGCACTGAGGAAACTGATCAGCTTGTTTTGGAGATTCCTTCTTACAAGAGGAGATTGGTTACGTATATGCATTTATACATATTTTATAGTTTCTATGTTGCGCAAAAAAAAATTATATTTTGGTACCATGTTAGCCAGAAAAATGGCCAAAAACAACAAAAGTATACTAAGAGTGATTGGCTAACCAGAAACATTATATCTGAAAAACCTACTAAAGACACTATTCTCCAATGTACCGAACACTGATGCATGAGAAAAACCTAGAGTTGGCAGGGAGGGGAGGGAGCCGGCGAGACGAGAGCCGGCGGGACGAGATGGGAGGGGAGCCGGCAGGACGAGAGGGGAGGGAGCCGGCGGGACGAGAGGGGAGGGGAGCCGGCGAGTCAAGAGGGGAGGGGAGCCGGCGGGACGAGAGGGGAGGGGAGCCGGCGGGACGAGATGGGAGGGGAGCCGGCGGGACGAGAGGGGAGGGGAGCCGGCGAGACGAGAGGGGAGGGAGCCGGCGAGACGAGAGGGGAGGGGAGCCGGCGAGACGAGAGGGGAGGGGAGCCGGCGGGACGAGAGGGGAGGGGAGCCGGCGAGACGAGAGGGGAGCCGGCGAGTCGAGAGGGGAGGGGAGCCGGCGAGTCGAGAGGGGAGGGGAGCCGGCGAGACGAGAGGGGAGGGGAGCCGGCGAGACGAGAGGGGAGGGAGCCGGCGGGACGAGAGGGGAGGGGAGCCGGCGGGACGAGAGGGGAGGGAGCCGGCGGGACGAGAGGGGAGGGGAGCCGGCGAGACGAGAGGGGAGGGAGCCGGCGGGACGAGAGGGGAGGGGAGCCGGCGAGACGAGAGGGGAGGGAGCCGGCGGGACGAGAGGGGAGGGGAGCCGGCGAGACGAGAGGGGAGGGGAGCCGGCGAGACGAGAGGGGAGGGAGCCGGCGGGACGAGAGGGGAGGGGAGCCGGCGGGACGAGAGGGGAGGGGAGCCGGCGGGACGAGATGGGAGGGGAGCCGGCGGGACGAGAGGGGAGGGGAGCCGGCGGGACGAGATGGGAGGGGAGCCGGCGAGACGAGAGGGGAGGGGAGCCGGCGGGACGAGAGGGGAGGGGAGCCGGCGGGACGAGATGGGAGGGGAGCCGGCGGGACGAGAGGGGAGGGGAGCCGGCGGGACGAGAGGGGAGGGGAGCCGGCGGGACGAGAGGGGAGGGGAGCCGGCGGGACGAGAGGGGAGCCGGCGGAACGAGAGGGGAGGGGAGCCGGCGGGACGAGAGGGGAGGGGAGCCGGCGAGACGAGAGGGGAGGGAGCCGGCGGGACGAGAGGGGAGGGGAGCCGGCGGGACGAGAGGGGAGGGAGCCGGCGAGACGAGAGGTTGACGCGAGTGAGCGAGGAGACCGATGTGAGTGGGCATGAGAAAGACAAGGCTGATTTAAGAGGGCATGATAGAAGAGAGTGCAAGCTACATGAGAGGGCCAGGGCGACAGAGTGGGTGTGGGAGAGAAAGTAAGACGGCACCAGCCGGGATGCATAAGAGAGAGTAAGGGCTTGTGCAGATGAGCGTAAATGCTATCCGGCATTTTGATGGCTAGCACTTGCCCCGTGTCCGTCTGATGAAAAATGAGCCAATGAGTCTGTGGAAACCATCGGCCGGCACTTGGATGACATCTGAGTGCAGTCTGATTTCGGTGCACTGAGAGAATGGAAAAGATAGGAGATTTTTTTTCCTCCATCTCCTCATTGATGAGGATCGGAGCAGAATATGATGTCAGTCTAACCAGAGTTTGATCAGAGTGTGATTTGCATAAATCGGCCCGATTTTCTTGGGTGAGAGATTCTACGGTCGTTTGTAACAGACGTTTGACTGTAAAGGGTGTGGGAAAGAAACGAATGAAAATAAAGTGGAGAGACGTGAAAAGAAACCACATGTCCGTACCATCTACTTCCTTCTCTATGAGGTCCATGCGGCTGGTGACTTCATTCTGGACGTTCTCGATGTGAGTGAGAAGATTGAGCTGCCACTGGAGGTGCGAGTCCAGCTGCTCCTCCGCCGCCTTCTTGTCATTGCACGCGTCGGCTGATACAGCCTGGAATAGAGTAGAGGGATGAGGTTTCGCCACATAAAGGGGTCAGTAGTTTCCCCCCACCTCCCACATATCAGTCTATGAAGATGAGACATGAGGTGCTTTACGGTGGCTGATTCCACCCTGTAGAGCAGTAATGGCCGCCTATGTCCCTGAGGACTTTTATGGTTCGTCTCTCACCTGCTCAGTCCGTCTCTCTGTATTTACATGATCTGAGAGTCGTCTCTTCGCCTCTGCGTGAAAGTTACTCTTGTGGCCGTCCACCAATACACCGTTGTTTTCCTCAGACTTTCCGGTGTCGTTTGGCGTTTTGTTTTCTACGCCGGAGTCCTGGGGCTTCTGGTAGCTATGCTCGTTGGTTATGTACGTCTCATCCGTCTTGCCCAGCTTGTTTGTTGACCCTTTATGATTCTGACCGCGAGTACCTTTTCCTTGAAGGGACCAGAGTCGAAGGTCAGGGTGGTCTTTGTTCCTGCAAAGTGGTCAACAAAAGAAGGGTCAACATTTAGTTTTTATCAACTAACAAAATGCAAAATAAATGAATAAAAAATAAATTAAAATCACATCAATATTTGGTGACGGCCCTTTGCCTTCATCAATACTTCTTGGTACTGTAACACACAGTCAGGGATTTTATGGGATAGTCATGTGTAGGAGAACCCAATTATGCCAAACAATATTAACGATCATCATTGACTACAAATCATCAAGTGACTACAAGAAACAGCCGTGTAGGAGGCTTAAAACTGGGCGAGAAACGGCCAAACTACTAATAAGGTGAGATTGTGGAAAATAGTTTTATGTCACAGATTATACATCATTACAAAAGTGAGTACAGCAACAGGACACAAGGTAGTTATACTGCATCAGCGAGGGGTCTCCAAGGGAAAGCAGACGGGAGCTCCCTGATGTGCCATTCAAGTTCTTTATTGCTTTCATAAACCTCCAAGGGACTCAAAAGCAAAAACGGCCTCTTCTGGGCACAAAGATAACACAGCAAATAGACAGTTCATGTAGCAGGATATATATTATTATTGTTATACATTTTTTATAGCGCCATTTATTCCATGGCGCTTTACATGTGAATACGGGGCAAATACATTAAACATGAGCAAAAAACAAGGCACACAGGTACAGGAGGAGGGAGGACCCTGCCCGCGAGGGCTCACAGTCTGCAGGGGATGGGTGAGGATACAGTAGGAGAGGGTAGAGCTGGTTGTGCGGAGGTTCAGTAGGTTGAGGATCACTGCAGGCTGTAGGCTTGTCAGAAGAGGTGGGTCTTCAGGCTCTTTATGAAGGTTTCCGTGGTAGGCGAGAGTCTGATGTGTTGGGGTAGAGAGTTCCAGAGTAGGGGGGAAGCACAGGAGAAATCTTGTATACGATTGTGGGAAGAATAGATAAGAGGGGAGTAGAGAAGGAGATCTTGGGAGGATCGGAGGTCGCGTGTAGGTAAGTACCGGGAGACCATGTCACAGATGTATGGAGGAGACAGGTTGTGGATGGCTTTGTATGTCATTGTGAGGGTTTTGAACTGGAGTCTCTGGACGATAGGAAGCCAGTGAAGGGCCTGGCATAGGGGAGAGGCTGGGGAATAGCGGGGAGACAGGTAGATTAGTTGGGCAGCAGAGTGTAGGATGGATTGGAGTGGTGCCTGTCTGCCAGGGTGTAGAGGGGAGGCCAGAGAGTAGGAGGTTGCAGTAGTCAAGGCGGGAGATGATAAGGACATGCACTAGTGTTTTTGCGGTGTCGCGTCAAGGAATGTGAATACAGTATGGTCTCACCCAAACAGATTACAGTACTTTCTCCCAGAACAAAGAGAGGCACGATCCCACCAGTCTCTGTATCTAATTCAGTCTGAGCTCCAGTAGCCTCCAGCACCGAGCATTAGTATTCAACTCTAGGGACAGTTCACACTGAAAAGGCTACACCTTCCATACGTTGGTCTGTAGCTCCAACACACACAGACAACTCCGCTTTCTCAGCTTACCCAAGCCGTCTCCATTCAGAGAGAGACCCTGGCATGTCTCTCTCCCAGCTTCAGCTCACATTTTGGCTGGTCACTCACCAGCAATACACTCGACTCTGCTTCATTCAGCAGATGGACACTCCCTCAGGAGACTGCCACTTCATGAATCTACTACCTGCTGGTGCATCTAATCAAGACCCCTCAAAACTGGTATTTAACCCTATAAATTCCCCAGTTATGCTACACTAGATGGTGGCCCGATTCTAACGCATCCGGTATTCTAGAATATGCATGTCCACGTAGTATATTGCCCAGCCACGTAGTATATTGCCCAGCAACGTAATATATTGCCCAGCAACGTAATATATTGCCCAGTCACGTAGTATATTGCCCAGCCACGTAGTATATTGCCCAGCCACGTAATATATTGCCCAGTCACATAGTATATTGCCCAGCGACGTAGTATATTGCCCAGCCACGTAGTATATTGCCCAGCCACGTAGTATATTGCAGTCAAGTATTACCCAGCCACATAGTATATAGCACAGCCCACGTAGTACGGTATATTGCCCAGTCACGTAGTATATTGCCCAGCCACATAGTATATTGCCCAGCCACGTAGTATATTGCCCAGTGATGTAGTATATTGCCCAGCCACGTAGTATATTGCCCAGTCACGTAGTATATTGCCCAGCGACGTAGTATATTGCCCAGCGACGTAGTATATTGCCCAGCCATGTAGTATATTGCCCAGGCACGTAGTATATTGCCCAGGCACGTAGTATATTGCCCAGGCACGTAGTATATTGCCCAGCCACGTAGTATATTGCCCAGCCACGTAGTATATTGCCCAGTCACGTAGAATATTGCCCAGTCACGTAGTATATTGCCCAGTCACGTAGTATATTGCCCAGTCACGTAGTATATTGCCCAGTCACGTAGAATATTGCCCAGTCACGTAGTATATTGCCCAGTCACGTAGTATATTGCCCAGGCACGTAGTATATTACCCAGCCACGTAGTATATTGCCCAGTGACGTAGTATATTGCCCAGCTACGTAGTATATTGTCCAGCCACGTAGTATATTGCCCAGTCATGTAGTATATTGCCCAGCCACATAGTATATTGCCCAGTGACATAGTATATTGCCCAGTCACGTAGTATATTGCCCAGCCACATAGTATATTGCCCAGTGATGTAGTATATTGCCCAGCCACGTAGTATATTGCCCAGTCACGTAGTATATTACCCAGCCACGTAGTATATTGCCCAGTGACGTAGTATATTACCCAGTGACATAGTATATTGCCCAGTCACGTAGTATATTGCCCAGCGACGTAGTATATTGCCCAGACACGTAGTATATAGCAGAGTCACGTAGTACATTGCCCAGTCACGTAGTATATTGCCCAGCCACATAGTATACAGCACAGAGCCACGTAGTATAGAGACTTAAAAAAAAATAAATAAACATATACTCACCTATAGCCCGTTGAAGTCCTGCTATACTCACCATCCGCCGCCTTTCCCGGTCCTTGCGACGCTCCTGGGATCGCTCCATTGCAAGCGGCAGCTTCCGGTCCCAGGGCTGGTGTGAGCAGGACCTATGATGACGTCGCAGTCACATGACCGTGACGTCACGGCAGGTCCTTGCCGCACACCAGCACTGGGACCGGACCGGAAGCTGCCACTTGCAATGGAGCGGTCCCGGGAGCGTGGCAAGGACCGGGAAAGGCGGCGGAGAATGAGTATAGCAGGTTTTTTGGTTTTTTTTAATTATTTTTAACATGACCTATTTTTACTATTGATGCTGCATAGGCAGCATCAATAGTAAATAGTTGGGGACACACAGGGTTAATAGCAGCGGTAACGGAGTGCGTTACACCGCGGGATGTTACCGCTGCCATTAACCCTGTGTGAGCGGGATTACGGAGCGGGCGCTGGGCAGTGAGTGCAGGGGAGTAGGGGAGGGACTAATCAGACTGTGCCCGTCGCTGATTGGTCGCGGCAGCCATGACAGGCAGCTGCCGAGACCAATCAGCGAACGAATAACCGTGACAGAAGGACAGACAGACAGACGGAAGTACCCCTTAGACAATTATGTATATAGATCCTCCCCACCTTCTGCCCAAACCCGAGGGCTGAGCATCATCGGCTAACCCACAATGCCAACAGAGAAGCCACTCTACCTAATCTGCTAATTGGCTCCCAGCTCCTTGGGTACACCATTCACATAGAGCTCTGCTACCAACAGATTACATACAGAGCTTTGCCACCTACAGACTACACCCAATGCTCTGCCCCCTACAGACTACACCCAATGCTCTGCCCCCTACAGACTACAAGCAATGCTCTGCCCCCTACAGACTACACCCAATGCTCTGCCCCCTACAGACTACAAGCAATGCTCTGCCACCTACAGACTACACCCAATGCTCTGCCCCCTACAGACTACACCCAAAGCATTGCCACCTACAGACTACAAGCAATGCTCTGCCACCTACAGACTACAAGCAATGCTCTGCCACCTACAGACTACACGCAATGCTCTGCCCCCTACAGACTACACCCAATGCTCTGCCCCCTACAGACTACATCCAATGCTCTGCCCCCTACAGACTACACCCAATGCTCTGCCACCTACAGACTACACCCAATGCTCTGCCCCCTACAGACTACACCCAATGCTCTGCCCCCTACAGACTACACCCAATGCTCTGCCCCCTACAGACTACACCCAATGCTCTGCCCCCTACAGACTACACCCAATGCTCTGCCACCTACAGACTACACCCAATGCTCTGCCCCCTACAGACTACACCCAATGCTCTGCCCCCTACAGACTACACCCAATGCTCTGCCCCCTACAGACTACACCCAATGCTCTGCCACCTACAGACTACACCCAATGCTCTGCCACCTAAAGACTACACGCAATGCTCTGCCCCCTACAGACTACACCCAATGCTCTGCCACCTACAGACTACACCCAATGCTCTGCCACCTACAGACTACACGCAATGCTCTGCCACCTACAGACTACACGCAATGCTCTGCCCCCTACAGACTACACCCAATGCTCTGCCCCCTACAGACTACACCCAATGCTCTGCCCCCTACAGACTACACGCAATGCTCTGCCCCCTACAGACTACACCCAATGCTCTGCCCCCTACAGACTACACGCAATGCTCTGCCCCCTACAGACTACACGCAATGCTCTGCCCCCTACAGACTACACGCAATGCTCTGCCCCCTACAGACTACACCCAATGCTCTGCCCCCTACAGACTACACGCAATGCTCTGCCACCTACAGACTACACGCAATGCTCTGCCCCCTACAGACTACACGCAATGCTCTGCCACCTACAGACTACACGCAATGCTCTGCCCCCTACAGACTACACGCAATGCTCTGCCCCCTACAGACTACACGCAATGCTCTGCCCCCTACAGACTACACCCAATGCTCTGCCACCTACAGACTACACCCAATGCTCTGCCACCTACAGACTACACCCAATGCTCTGCCCCCTACAGACTACACCGAATGCTCTGCCACCTACAGACTACACCCAATGCTCTGCCCCCTACAGACTACACCCAATGCTCTGCCCCCTACAGACTACACCCAATGCTCTGCCCCCTACAGACTACACGCAATGCTCTGCCCCCTACAGACTACACCCAATGCTCTGCCCCCTACAGACTACACCCAATGCTCTGCCCCCTACAGACTACACCCAATGCTCTGCCCCCTACAGACTACACCCAATGCTCTGCCCCCTACAGACTACACCCAATGCTCTGCCCCCTACAGACTACACCCAATGCTCTGCCACCTACAGACTACACGCAATGCTCTGCCACCTACAGACTACACGCAATGCTCTGCCCCCTACAGACTACACCCAATGCTCTGCCCCCTACAGACTACACGCAATGCTCTGCCCCCTACAGACTACACCCAATGCTCTGCCCCCTACAGACTACACGCAATGCTCTGCCCCCTACAGACTACACCCAATGCTCTGCCCCCTACAGACTACACGCAATGCTCTGCCCCCTACAGACTACACCCAATGCTCTGCCCCCTACAGACTACACCCAATGCTCTGCCCCCTACGGACTACACCCAATGCTCTGCCACCTACGGACTACACGCAATGCTCTGCCACCTACGGACTACACGCAATGCTCTGCCACCTACGGACTACACGCAATGCTCTGCCACCTACGGACTACACCCAATGCTCTGCCACCTACAGACTACACCCAATGCTCTGCCACCTACAGACTACACCCAATGCTCTGCCACCTACAGACTACACCCAATGCTCTGCCACCTACAGACTACACCCAATGCTCTGCCACCTACAGACTACACCCAATGCTCTGCCACCTACAGACTACACCCAATGCTCTGCCACCTACAGACTACACCCAATGCTCTGCCACCTACGGACTACACGCCATGCTCTGCCACCTACGGACTACACCCAATGCTCTGCCACCTACGGACTACACCCAATGCTCTGCCACCTACGGACTACACCCAATGCTCTGCCACCTACAGACTACACCCAATGCTCTGCCACCTACAGACTACACCCAATGCTCTGCCACCTACAGACTACACCCAATGCTCTGCCACCTACAGACTACACGCCATGCTCTGCCACCTACGGACTACACCCAATGCTCTGCCACCTACGGACTACACCCAATGCTCTGCCACCTACAGACTACACCCAATGCTCTGCCACCTACAGACTACACCCAATGCTCTGCCACCTACAGACTACACCCAATGCTCTGCCACCTACAGACTACACGCAATGCTCTGCCACCTACAGACTACACCCAATGCTCTGCCCCCTACAGACTACACCCAATGCTCTGCCACCTACAGACTACACCCAATGCTCTGCCACCTACAGACTACACCCAATGCTCTGCCACCTACAGACTACACCCAATGCTCTGCCCCCTACAGACTACACCCAATGCTCTGCCCCCTACAGACTACACCCAATGCTCTGCCACCTACAGACTACACCCAATGCTCTGCCACCTACAGACTACACCCAATGCTCTGCCACCTACAGACTACACGCAATGCTCTGCCACCTACAGACTACACGCAATGCTCTGCCACCTACGGACTACACGCAATGCTCTGCCACCTACGGACTACACCCTATGCTCTGCCACCTACAGACTACACCCAATGCTCTGCCACCTACAGACTACACGCAATGCTCTGCCACCTACAGACTACACCCAATGCTCTGCCACCTACAGACTACACGCAATGCTCTGCCACCTACAGACTACACGCAATGCTCTGCCACCTACAGACTACACGCAATGCTCTGCCACCTACGGACTACACGCAATGCTCTGCCACCTACGGACTATACCCTATGCTCTGCCACCTACAGACTACACCCAATGCTCTGCCACCTACAGACTGCACCCAATGCTCTGCCACCTACAGACTACACCCAATGCTCTGCCACCTACAGACTACACCCAATGCTCTGCCACCTACAGACTACACCCAATGCTCTGCCACCTACAGACTACACGCCATGCTCTGCCACCTACAGACTACACGCAATGCTCTGCCACCTACGGACTACACCCAATGCTCTGCCACCTACAGACTACACCCAATGCTCTGCCACCTACAGACTACACCCAATGCTCTGCCACCTACAGACTACACGCCATGCTCTGCCACCTACAGACTACACGCAATGCTCTGCCACCTACGGACTACACCCAATGCTCTGCCACCTACAGACTACACGCCATGCTCTGCCACCTACAGACTACACGCAATGCTCTGCCACCTACAGACTACACGCAATGCTCTGCCACCTACAGACTACACGCAATGCTCTGCCACCTACAGACTACACCCAATGCTCTGCCACCTACGGACTACACCCAATGCTCTGCCACCTACAGACTACACCCAATGCTCTGCCACCTACAGACTACACCCAATGCTCTGCCACCTACAGACTACACCCAATGCTCTGCCACCTACAGACTACACCCAATGCTCTGCCACCTACAGACTACACCCAATGCTCTGCCACCTACGGACTACACCCAATGCTCTGCCACCTACAGACTACACCCAATGCTCTGCCACCTACAGACTACACCCAATGCTCTGCCACCTACAGACTACACCCAATGCTCTGCCACCTACAGACTACACCCAATGCTCTGCCACCTACGGACTACACCCAATGCTCTGCCACCTACAGACTACACCCAATGCTCTGCCACCTACGGACTACACCCAATGCTCTGCCACCTACAGACTACACCCAATGCTCTGCCACCTACGGACTACACCCAATGCTCTGCCACCTACAGACTACACCCAATGCTCTGCCACCTACAGACTACACCCAATGCTCTGCCACCTACGGACTACACCCAATGCTCTGCCACCTACAGACTACACCCAATGCTCTGCCACCTACGGACTACACCCAATGCTCTGCCACCTACAGACTACACCCAATGCTCTGCCACCTACAGACTACACCCAATGCTCTGCCACCTACAGACTACACCCAATGCTCTGCCACCTACAGACTACACGTAATGCTCTGCCACCTACAGACCACATCACGCACAACACAGGCCCCGTCGCCTGCACAGCCTGTGACCTTGTCACCACAGCTGGTTCCTGGCAGCATACTGAACTACTGGGCGCTACCACTTCAGCCCACAAATCCCATAGCATGCAGTAAGTATTTGACCACTCCCTCTTTGTGGGACATGGAACCAGTCTGTGCATATGTTCACCTTAGCCATGGGATAGTCCTTGGCACTGCCATCGATACACCTTACCCCCAACACCAGGGACTAGCACTTGCTGAAGTCTCGTCACTTGGACACCGTTTCACAGTAACCTGGTACTCCTGAGGCGCCTCACCAGGATGAGGAACAGCACTGCAGGCAGGGTAGTCAAAGTAGCAATGTGCTGGCCTAAGCGGCAGTTCATCGGGCCCCGGCATGGTGGGCCCCGGTTCCCCTCCACACAACTCAACTTAAAGAGACGGCTCCCAGCTCTAAGTGCTCCTCTGAACCATACTGTAGCTGTGACACCATAATACCGAGGCAATGTCGCCTTCCAGCAAGACAGCACCTCCATGCTTTCAGACCATGTCTGCAACGCTATAGCCATCTTTATCTAGGAAATCCAATCCATACACTGCAATCACCTGTGCTCTCTGGGATTTCTTGCCCGCACTCTCCACCAAGTGTAGGAATTCTCACTTTCAGGTGGGCATTAGATTGCGTTCACACAGGCAATGCAGTTTGATCCAAACATGTGCAGTTTTATTGCTTTCATAAAACCAGGAATTCATAACAAAAACAACCTCTTCTGGATACAAAGGCATCACAGCAAATAAACATTTAATTTAGCAGGCACATATGTCAATGCAGGCTCACCCGATCAAATTACAGGCCTTTCTGCCAGAGCAAAGAGAGGCGTGATCCCACCAGTCGCAGTATACCCTTAAGCTCCAGATCCAACACCAAACAGAAGTATTCAAATCTGGGGGAAGTTCACACTGAAGCGGCTGCAGCTTCCACACATTACTCTGCAGCTCCAACACACACACTGCTCAGCTTTCCTAGCTGACCAATGCAGTCTCCATTCAGATAGACTCTGGCAAACCACTCTACAAGCCACAGCTCACAGATAGATAGACACACAGTGTTAGGAGCATGTGAACTCATTGCTGACCGATCCCAAGTGGCAGCTTGAACAACTGTTTTGCATGCAGCTCTGGATGTGACTGGACTCAAGAAGTAGGATGCAACATGAAGCAAATATAGTGCAGCAATTGCAAATTTACTCCTCAGTCTTTATAGATTATGTCCAGGTGGATAAACGAGTCACAAAAAGGATTAGATTGAAAGTCATCACTTACTTCAGAATCCCGAATTTTAGCTGCAGTCCGTGAAGTATTTCGGTCACGCCGTACACGTCCGCCAGGAGATGGTGCGTAGATACGATCTTCTTGGCGTTCAGGTAAGAGTAGTTCTCGTTTATGAAGGAGAGGCCGCACATGCGTCCGCTATTAAACCAATCCCTGTCGTACTTGTATCTCGCGCTCCATCGTTGTCCTGAAAAATTGAAGGCAAAGGAAAAAAAAAGATCTGAAAAAAAGCTGCAAAACTTAAAATGATAAAAGTACATAAATAAGAGGACATGGCCATATCAGCCCCGCCAACAGCCATTCTCAGGATGGTGGAACATTTTTAACTATACATATTAACCATTTAATTTATCGCAAGGGACTGGCCGAATCTGCAGCAAAAGCTGCACATGTGCAGTGCTGAGCCTTCCTGCCTTTTAACTTCCCTCCGTACAGTGCATATTCTGCTGAAGTCCTGGAGAATCGGAGGTTGAGCATCATCTGCACTGAATGGACTGGACCAGATATTATTACTATTATTATTATTGATATAGCACCATTGATTCCATGGTGCTGTATAGGAGCTGAATCCTTTCCTTACCTGGCGGGTCGCTGCACACATAGCAGATGTACTGCTCAGGAATACTGTCCTCCAGGAGCCCCATGCAAATGCTGTGCTGCCAACACAGACACTCCTCGCACTGCAATACAGATGAAATAAAGCATTGTTGTGTAACGGGAATTACAAAATGTCACTCTACATGGTATAGCCTAACGGATGATCCAAGAAGCCTGGGACAAAGCTGCGATTCACATGAGGACTAAGATGGCAAACATGGCAGCCTTCAGCAGGTCCCCCGGCTGCCATGATTGCACACCGACAAACAGGCATCTGTATAGTTACACAGCAGCGATCAGAGGTAGCTCCGGTCGCTGCTGTTAGAGGCGGCTGGCAGGCTGTGAAACACATGCAGCTTGTGCCTGGTATGGAGAGGACTAGCTCCTGAGCCCCGCTCTACAGGCTCCTAACCAAGATCTGTGATGAAAATGTACGCCACAGGTCGCTAAAGGGTTAAGTTCCCTAAGGTTTAGAATCTTAGAAGGATCAGGAACCCACCTGAATCATGAAGCCGTTCTCCTCATCCATCTGGCACACACACCTGACGATCTCACCGGCGCCTTCCTCCTCGTCTTGTGACTCCTCAAAGTTTGTGGAGTCGAACTCCTGGTTGTACTCGTCACCGCTGAGGATCAGACTCTCGGTAGACGAGTCGTCAAGGAATTCCATGTTGGAAAGGGCTGGTGGAAAAACAGCAGAGAGAAAAGCTCAAGAGCGGTGTTAAACAGCCGACATTTCTCTCTAAGGCTACATTCACATTGTTGGGCGCAGCGTCGTCGACGCACACCGACGCATGCGTCATCTTTAACATGGGGGGGGGGGGGCGCATGGACATGCGCCGGTATGCGTTGTATTGCGTTTTACGACGCATGTGTCATATTGAAGCACAGACAGGGCGCAGAGGACGCTACTTGTAGTGTTTCCCCTGCGCCGAAATTCCTGCTCTGTACGATCTTATGACAATGCATGCGTCGCAAAAGCTGCGTTGTGTACATGCGTTGTTGGTTGCGTCGCCGACGCTGCGCCCAACAACGCAAATGTGAACGATACCTAAAGGCAGCGATCGGCTCAAGCTCAGACCGCTGCTGTTTAAGCAATTCAGTACTGCTGTCAATTTTTACAAAAAAACTTTTATGTTTGGCATCAGCAGGGGAGACAGATGCGAGACGGAGGGCTCAACGCGACACGGACAGACGCGACACGGACAGACGCGAGACGGAGGGCTCGACACGACACGGACAGACGTGACACGGACAGACGCGACGCGACACTGACAGACGCGACACTGACAGACGCGACACTGACAGACGCGACACGGACAGACGCGACACGGACAGACGCGACACGGACAGACGCGACACTGACAGACGCGACACTGACAGACGCGACACTGACAGACGCGACACTGACAGACGCGACACTGACAGACGCGACACTGACAGACGCGACACTGACAGACGCGACACTGACAGACGCGACACTGACAGACGCGACACTGACAGACGCGACACTGACAGACGCGACACGGACAGACGCGACACGGACAGACGCGACACGGACAGACGCGACACGGACAGACGCGACACGGACAGACGCAAAACTAACGAAGAGATACATAGAGAGAGGTACGAGACAGATACATACATGGAAGACGAATAGCTACAGTGGCTTGTAAAAGGATTCATTCCACATTGTCTTTTTTCCTATTTTGTTACATTACGTCCACAGTACACTCTATAGAGTTGGCTTTTATGGACGAGTGGGCAGAAAAAAGTCATTACTCACACAAATTCGAAGGTTTATCTTGTGTTTGGATGTGGTAGACTCCTCAAATGTATGGAGGAAGGTGCTACGGTCAAATGAGACCAAAATTTAACTGTTTGGCCACCAAGGTAAACGCTATGTCTGGCAACACACCAACACAGCTCATTATCCCAAGAACACCATCCCCACAGTGAAGCATGGTGGTGACAGCACCATGCTGTGGGAATGTTTTTCGGCAGCAGGGACAGAGAAAATAATCCAAGTTGTGGGGAAGATGGATGGTGCAAGATACAGAGATATTCTAGAGAAAAACCTGTTTCAGTCTTGTCTTGTTGGAAGGTGAACCTCCATCTTAAAACATTAACAATGACCGAAAGCATTCTGCTAAAGCAACCCTCGAGTGGGTTAAGAGGAAACGTGTAAATGTTTCAGAGTGGCCTGGTCAAAGCCCAGACCTTAATCCAAGTGACAATTTGTGGTCAGACTTGAAGATTGCTGTGCACCAGAGGAAACCATCGAGCTTGAAGGAGCTGGATCGGTTTTGCCTTGAGGAATGGGCAAAAATCCCAGTTGCAAGATGTGGAAACCTCATCCAAAACGATTTGCAGCTGTAATTGCGGCAAAAGGAGGCTCTACAAACTATTCACCCCCTCTACTCATTCTACTCTATTCAACTATTCATCCCCTCTACTGACTTTAAGGGGGTGAATAGTTTTGCACACTGAAGTTTTCACTTATGTTGTCCTATTTGTTATTTGCTTTACAACAAAAAGAAAACCAAATGTTCATAATCGTAGGCATGTTCTTTACACAAACTAATACAAACCCTTACAAAAAACAAACAGTGAAATTCCAGGTTGTGAGATAGCAAAACACGAAAGACGCCAAGGGAGGTGAATACTTTTGCAAGCCACTGTGGAGGGAGAGAATTAAGGGACGTTGCAGGGTTTGAACGTACTTTCTCCAGTGAGATCCACAGACAGGATGGCGCATGGGAACTGGAAGGTTGCGTTCTTTACGGTCAAAGTGTTGTTTGGAACAACAGAAGTGGAGGATGAGAGTATGACCGGAGAGACGCTCCTCTCCAAGAAGTCCAAGGACACTCCTTCATAGTCGGAATGTTCTGTAAAGGGACAACAAGTATTTAAAGAGAGCAGGATACCACAAAAACATGGAGTGCACAGACCACCGGAGACCCCTATAGAAAGAGCCGGCTCCCACATACTGTGTAACAGGAGGTGCCAGAATATTTACTAATATGAGGGCTTACAACTTTTGGAACTTTGTAAAATTAATAACTATATCCTGTGTTTGTGGCCGTTCTTTGAGGTCCAGAACTATTGTATTTATCCACTGATGGAGCGGAGTGAGGATTTGTTCTTGGTACTGTGCGGACATCTTTATTGGGACCATCTTGGCCTATACACAATGTTTCTATAGCTTTTTATTTCTTTTGCAGAGTGTTATTTGCAATAACTAGAAAACAGCGATTCCGGCATTTCAGTATTTTTCTTTACATACTTTCCTCTATAAAGAAGATTCTATATTTTGGCAGAATGGACTTGCAGCTGGTGATGCCTATATATAAACATATTTTGTATCACAGGATTAAGTCACCGCAGAGTCTAGAAATAGGGAAAATATATTGTTAAAATAATGTAAAAAAAAAAAATATATATATATATATATTATATATATATATATATATATACACACTGTGTGTGTATACATATATATATATATGCATATATATAATATATATATATATATATATATATATATATATATATATATAATTTATTTTTTTTACATTAATTTAACAATTTATTTTCCTTATTTCTAGACTCTGCGTTGACTTGATCCTGTGATACAAAATATGTTTATTCCTGAATGGTGGAATTCACTGGTGCTGAAGACGTTACGACCTCACTCGCCGGATGAGATACATGCACGAAAGGCAGGTATCATGTGTCTTACCATACAGCACACGGGCACAATAGCCGCTGTCCATGTGCGCATTTTGGCAGCTGTGTGAGGCCATAATGTCATCGGCACCTATGATGTGGAAGAGAGAGGTGGAAAACCCATGTAAATAAGATAAGAACATTAGTGATGACCGGACGTGCTTGGATAAGGTGTTATCTGAGCATGCTCGCATCCTATCCGAGTGACTTCGGCGTCCTCGAAAAAATAGAATTATTCTTACCGTTAATTCGGTTTCTAGGAACCTTCCACGACGGCATATGGAGGTTGTCTCTTTGCCCTAATGGGGAACAGGAAACACAGAGAGGTTTAAAAGGACCTCCCACCTGCCAGTGACTTACAACTGAAACCATAGCACCGGTTTACCTTCTGAATCCCAGAACTAGTCCAGGAATATGTATTGGGTGGGAAATTAGTGCCGTCGTGGAAGGTTCCTAGAAACCGAATTAACGGTAAGAATAATTCTATTTTCTCTAGTCACCTTCCACGACGGCATATGGAGGAATACCAACTAATTTGGCACTAGGGAGGGACAACGGCCTGGAGAACTTTACGGCCGAAGACTAAGTCCTTATTGGACAATACATCTAATCTATAATGCTTAGAGAAGGTATGGAGTGAAGACCACGTTGCTGCCCTGCAGATCTGCTCTGGGGATGCACCTGCTCTTTCTGCCCAGGAGACTGACGTAGATCTTGTTGAATGGGCCTTGATCCCTACTGGAGGTATTTTGTTTTGAGCAAGGTAGGCTTCCGTTATGGCTTTTTTGATCCATGTAGCAATGGTACTTTTAGCTACTTTTTTCCCCTTATTTTGCCCAGAGGGATGGACAAAGAGGTTATGATCGATTCTGAAAGCACGGGTCTGATCTAAATATTGCAGCAGAATACGTCGGACATCCAGAGTGTTGAATCTTCTTTCTTCCGAATTTGCAGGATTATGGCAAAAGGTTGGTAGAACAATCTCTTGGGAACGATGAAAATCAGAGACTACCTTCAGAAGAAAAGGATCTAGACGAAGTACTATTGAGTCATCTCTCACTAGAAGATACGGCTCTCTTATAGATAAGGCTTGTAGTTCACCCACTCTTCTAGCCGAAGTTATGGCTACCAAAAACACAGTTTTATAGGCAAGATTTTGAAGAGAGCAGGAGGACAAAGGTTCAAAAGGCGGGCCTGTAAGACCTTGGAGCACCGCATTAAGATCCCATTGGGGAACTATGATCTGTTTTCTAGGATTCATCCTAGTTGCTGATGTTAAGAACCTTTTGATCCAGCGATGACCTGCTAGATCTTGATCAAAAAAGGAGCTAAGTGCCGAGACCTGGACCTTGAGAGTACTGGGTCTAAGACCCATTTCTAAGCCCTTTTGTAAAAAATCTAAAATGTTAGGTATATTGGGCTTGAGAGGGTCTGGAAGGTTAGGCAAACAAAATGACGAAAACTTTTTCCAGATTTTGTTGTAGATGGCGTTGGTTACTGGCTTTCTCGATTTTTGGAGAGTAGCTATGACAGGGTCCGATAGCCCTTTTGCTTTCAAGACTTGGGCTTCAGAAACCACGCCGCTAAGTTCCATTTCTGAGGGTCTGCGTGGAGAATAGGACCCTGAGAGAGGAGATTGTTTTTTAGAGGTAACATTACCGGTCCATCCACTTGTAGTTGGATGATCAAGTTGAACCAACTTCTTTTGGGCCAAAAAGGAGCTATCAGGATAGTCGGGGTTCCTTCTATGCGTATCTTCCTTAGAACCTTTGCAAGGATTGGGATTGGCGGAAATGCATAGGCAAGCTGGAAGTGCCAATCTTGGACTAGGGCATCCACTCCTCTGGGATTGCCTCTTGGGTTCAAGGAAAAAAAGGTTTTGACTTTTGCGTTCTGGTGAGAGGCAAAGAGGTCGACCTCTGGAAGACCCCACTTTTGTACTAGCATGTTGAACGTTTGAAGATCCAGGCTCCATTCGCCAGGATGAATGTCCTGGCGACTCAGGTAGTCTGCTTGAATATTTGCAGTCCCTTCTAGGTGAATTGCCGTCAGGGACAGTAAGTGTTTTTCAAACTGAGGAATTTTGTACTGCCCTGGTGCTTGATATGAGCCACCGTGGTCATATTGTCTAAATAGATCTGGACATGACCAGAAATCTGACGGCTTGCTGCTAACAGGGCCTCTTCCACAGCTTTGAGCTCTCTGAAATTTGACGATTTCTCGCTGATCGACTGGTTCCAAAGACCTTGGTAAGGAACATGGTTTATTATGGCTCCCCAGCCCCTACTGCTGGCATCTGTCTTGATCGTGGTCAGCGGAAGTTGAATCCAGCTCACACCCTTCAGGAGGTTTCTGGAATTCATCCACCATGTTAAGGATGCTTTCACTCGACCGGGTGTGTGAATCCTTTTTGTTAGAGTGCCAGGCCGACCATCCCACCTGTCTAGAATGTGGGTTTGGAGAGTTCTCGAGTGAGCTTGAGCCCAAGCCACCGATTGTATGCAGGCTGTCATGGAGCCTAAGAGAGACATTCCTTCTCGAAGAGTAGGAAATCTCGTCTCCTTGAATCTTCTGACTTTTGCTACTAATGGTAGCCTGTGATCGTCTGGGAGAAAGGACATCTGTTTTGCTGAGTCCAGAACCACACCCAAGAACTTTCTGGTTTTTGAGGGTTGAAGCTGAGATTTTTTCATATTTGGAATCCAACCCAGAGACTTCAATATCTCTAAAGTGGTTGTCACATGGGACATCAGGGTCATCTCGGTGGGGGCTACTATCAGGAGATCGTCCAGGTAGGGCACTATACAGACACCTTGACTCCGGATAAATGACACTGCCTCTGCCATGATTTTGGAGAATACTCTTGGTGCTGAGGAAATGCAGAAGGGAAGGACTCCAAACTGATAGTGCTCCACTCGATGACTCCCCTGTATCGCAAACCTGAGGTATTTTCTGTGTCTCGGGTGGATAGGAATGTGAAAATATGCGTCCTTCAGGTCGATGGTTGCCATAAAAGAGTGATGTCCTATCAGAGGAATTGCAGATCTTACAGACTCCATCTTGAACTTGCGATATTTCACATGTTGGTTTAGACCTTTTAGGTTTATAATAATTCGTACATCCCCTGAGGGTTTGGGTACTAAGAACAGCCGGGAATAATGTCCTTTTCCCTGTTCCAGATGTGAAACTGGGGAGATCACATTTGATTCCATAAGATCCCTGAGACCCAATGTCAACAAACTGTGATCTCTTGAAGTCGGAAGGGTAGTAACTTTTAGACCCTGAGGGGGGGAAGAAATTAACTCTATCAATAGGCCCTCCTTGATGACATTGAGGACCCAGTGGGAACTGGTGATATTTTCCCACTGAGCTACATATTTTGAGAGTCTCCCCCCTACCGGGTCGGAGTCATTGTTTGTCCTGTTGGGGCTGTTGCTGGGGGACAAAAATATTTTTCCCTCTACCCTTTGCGTAACTCCAACTGCCGGTTTTGCCATTCCCTCTTTGAGGTGGCTGAGACTGTGGGGCACGAAAAAACCATTTCCTCGGTTGTTTTTGCTCCGGGAGTGCCTTTTTCTTGTCAGTAGCCTTGTCAAGAATATCGTCTAAGGCCGGACCGAAAACATAATCTCCCTTAAAGGGTATAGCACACAACTTGGCCTTTGAGGTGATATCACCGCTCCATATTTTAAGCCAGAGGGCTCTTCTAGCAGAGTTGGAGAGTACGAGAGATCTGGCGGCCACTCTAACGGATTCTAGAGAAGCGTCAGCCAGAAACCCAGAGGCTCTATGCAGGATGAGAAGTGAATCTAATAATTCACCTCTTGGGGTACCCTGAGATATATGAGACTCTAATTTTTCTAACCAGCAGGAGAGGGCCCTGGCAACACAAGTGGAAGCGACATTGGCCTTAAGGATAGACGTAGAAGTTTCCCAAGATTTTTTTAGGAGGCTTTGAATCTTTCTGTCCATAGGATCCTTTAATTGTGAAGAATCCTCAAAAGGGAGTGCTGTTCTTTTGGCGACTCTAGCCACCTGCACATCAACCTTAGGAATGTCCAATTTGATTGTTTCACCCTCTAGAGGAAATCTATGCTTCATCTCTGAAGGGGTACTGAGGCGTTTCTCAGGCTGTTCCCATTCCTGATCAATCATACTAACAATGTTAGCGTGCACTGGGAACCCCACTCTCTTCTCCGATCTGAGACCACCAAACATCTGATCCTGTATGGACTGTGGTTCATATTCCTCTTCTAGGCCCATAGTATTACGGACAGCAGATACTAGATCCTCAATGTAATCTGAGGAAATACGGTAGTTACTTACCGATAACGGTATTTCTCAGAGCCCATGACAGCACTACCAGAGAGAGAGAGAGGGAATCCGCCCTTCAGGACAGGAAACCTACAGGATAAAAAGGGCGGTACCTCTCTCCTGCGTCAGTTTGGTTTACATAGCATCAGAGGTCCTCCAGGTTAGTGACAACAGGAAAATATACAATTTTAACAAAATACTTATCAGGATTACACCGTGTATAAATTAGAAACACACATTTCATATAATAAGGTGCTCACCGCACACGTGATAGGGTGGGAATAAGCAGGTGCTGTCATGGGCTCTGAGAAATACCGTTATCGGTAAGTAACTACCGTATTCTCAGTCGCCCATGACAGCACTACCAGAGAGAATTACAGAGATCATTGCTTTAGGGAGGGACCACAGCCTGCAAGACCCTTCTTCCGAAGGCTAAGTCAGACGAAGAGGCCAAGTCTAAGCGGTAGTGCCTAAAGAAGGTTGAAGGTGATGACCAGGTGGCCGCCTTGCAGATTTTGTCTATTGGTACCTCCGACCTTTCGGCCCAGGAGGTCGCCATGGCTCTTGTAGAATGCGCCTTGAGCCCCTCAGGAACTGCGTTTCCCGTGGACGAGTATGCCAAGGCTATCGCATCAGTTACCCAGCGAGCTATAGTGCTTTTGGAGGCTTTGAGTCCTTTCCTAGGTCCCTGAAAACAGATAAAGAGAGACCCTTCCTTCCTATACTGTCGGGAGGACTCTAAGTAGTGTATTAAACACCTTCTCACATCTAAGGTGTGGAACTTTTCCTCTTTTTTAATTTTAGGGTTTGGACAAAAGGAGGGAAGGATTATTTCTTGGGACCTGTGGAAATTGGAAGCAACCTTGGGTAGATAAGCGGCGTGGAATGGCTGCTGGAGCGGGTACTGCGGGTGCCTGCAGAGGACCTTTTCTTTTGGTCATCTGGCTTGCGCTGGTGGTGCCGCTGACGCTGACGTTGCTGCTGCTGCTGCTGCTGCTGCGGTGGCTGCTGCTGCTGCTGCAAGGGCTGCGCCTGCTGGAGCTGCTGGTCGCTCTCCTCCATTATTAGGACTGCATGCAGCAAGGAGCGGTTCCACAGCGGTGTTTAAATATCATATCTTTTGGCGCCGATTCACCCCCTCCTCCAGGGCTGCGTTCCCGGAAAGCGCTGATCCCCCTTGGATCACTGAGCATGCGCGCTCTGCCCGGGACCCGGAAGTAGTACTTTCTATATCCGGTGCGGCGGCCATCTTGGTGTCCTTACACACACCACGCCACCGCTCCGAATCAGGAAGTGCCTGCTCACCGCCGAGGCACACCGGGTCCCCGAAGCCCCTACCCCAATCTGGGGAGGCGGCCGCGCTTCCCTCCGCGCACTCTGCAGCCCCATCGGACCCAGCAGCGGCAGCGTCGGATACCGCGCCAGCCGTGACAGGGGCCTCCCCGCCGTCATAGGTCGACTGGTCGTCTCCGGATCTCAGGTACCATCCTAGAGGGTTCCCTGTCAGGACAGGAAACCAAACTGACGCAGGAGAGAGGTACCGCCCTTTTTATCCTGTAGGTTTCCTGTCCTGAAGGGCGGATTCCCTCTCTCTCTCTCTGGTAGTGCTGTCATGGGCGACTGAGAAAGAGGTATTTCCTGACCTCAGCTTTAGGTGATACAGGATCTTCCCAACCCACAGATGAAGTATGGGAGAGATCTGAATCAGAGTCCGATTCAACCACCTGAATTTTTCTCTTTTTAGCTGGGGAATGTGGTGGCGGTGGCGGAGGTGGAGGAGTAAAAGCTGCTAACGAAGATTGCACTTCCTGTTTTACTAAGGAGCGAATTTCATCCAGCAGAGATGGTTGCTCAGCTTTTACAATCTTGTCAGTACATGGCTGGCAGAGCTTTTTATCCCAGTTAAGAGGGAATTTAGTAGAACAGACCGGGCACTTCGTTTTAATAGGGGCTTTAGGGGCAGACTTTTCTCCCTGAAACGGAAAGGGAGAGAGGAGTGAGGACACTAAACCCCCTATAGGTACTACCTCCCGGATCCTATCCCTGCAAACACTTATTGTAGCAGGGGTAGCGCTGGGCTCCGCAGATGCAGGGCACAAGGAACCATCCATACTGGGAAAATTAGCCTTACCTCAGTGGTGGTTCAGCAGGGTTTAAGAACGCTGTCCGCACCTGCCTCCAGCAATCAAAGAGTTCCCCCTCCCCCTCCAGGATCCATGTGAGGGGACGCCATTAGTCCGACACGCCGGCCGGCGATCCCGGAAGAACCGGCTTCCAAAGGTATGAATGACCGGAAGTGACGCGCGAGACCGCCGACGTCACATCCGGAACGCCGAGCCGTCGATGGAGGGGGAGAACGCCGGGCAGCTCATGGAGGAGCCCGGCGAGGGATCCCAGGCCTGCTTTGCCCTCGTGGGGGCGCGGGAAGGCCGGGAGGGGGTCCCGAGGCACCTGCAAGCAGGACGACGGGAGCAGCAAAGGAGGAGGCGAAACGCGACCACTGCTGCCCGGTTCTGACAGGCAAAGCCTGCATAAAGGTAACGCAGTCGCCGGCCACTACAGCACCTGGAGACCTCTCCCTGTCCCATGGGGAACAGGAAAGACACTGGCAGGTGGGAGGTCCTTTTAAACCTCTCTGTGTTTCCTGTTCCCCATTAGGGCAAAGAGACAACCTCCATATGCCGTCGTGGAAGGTGACTAGAGAAATATTTTTGAGTCTTCGCGGCTGTTCGAAGGGATTCCCTAACAAACAGACTGTTGACTGTGAATAGACGCGAGAACTCGAACATATTATTCGAGCATGCAGAAGTCACTCTGTTAGCACTAGAGCATGCTCACATAACACCTTATCAGTGCACATGGGCTCATCATTAATAGCGATCCATTACTTTTCTTCTTCTTCTTTTTCTTCTTCTTCTGTTTGGATTTGGAATGATCCTTCTCCTTCTTCTCTTTCCTTTCCTTATCCTTTTCTTTCTTCTTCCCTGGAAGAAAAACTCAAGAGGTCAAACTTTCAGGATATCCCCTCATCACATTGTAATCGCCAGGAGGTCACATTTCAGAAACTACAGTAACAGGATTTATTGCTGTGTCCCCCCACTTCTAGTGTGGCCCTCATTTAACTTCCGACCAGGGGGCCCCCCTTCTGCACCGATTGAACCTTCTCTCCAGAATCCACATTTAAAGGGCCGGAGCGCTGATCAGATGGACTATGTGTCAATGCGAAAGCGAGAAAAGAAAACAATAATAATAATATTATTACCTGCAGAAGATGTTTTGTCTTCGGTCTTTACTTTCTTGTCACTTTTTATGGCTCCTGTCAGAAGGAAAAGGTAAAATAAAGCCCACGGTCAGTGAGGGGCGCCGGGTGAGCCGGATCCGGCTACTAACAACACGCCATGACTGCAGCAGATCTGTCAATACAAACTGCACATTATTAACCACAAGCGCAGAGCAATGTGTCTCTCCTTCATTTATGTCTCTACTTCCTCAGAAGATCCCGAGCTGGAGCCGATCGGTTACTTCATGTAACACAGCCGGTACCCCACTATACAGCGCGAGCTCAGCTCTGCAGACTGCTCCATACAGTGAGAGCACAGTGCGCCAAATCTGTACGACGGGCAGCACTAAGCCGCCAACCACAATACTGCAACCAGACGAGGCCGCTGCATATAAAATAAACCGCAAAGTGTCCGACCCGATATAACCAGGAATATTGTAAGAAAACTCTCAAAATGGATTTTACAGCCATTATGACACAGGATCAGTAATGTAATGTATGTACACAGTGACTGCACCAGCAGAATAGTGAGTGCAGCTCTGGAGTATAATACAGGATGTAACTCAGGATCAGTAATGTAATGTATGTACACAATGACTGCACCAGCAGAATAGTGAGTGCAGCTCTGGGGTATAATACAGGATGTAACTCAGGCTCAGAAATGTAATGTATGTACACAGTGACTGCACCAGCAGAATAGTGAGTGCAGCTCCGGAGTATAATACAGGATGTAACTCAGGATCAGTAATGTAATGTATGTACACAGTGACTGCACCAGCAGAATAGTGAGTGCAGCTCTGACGTATAATACAGGATGTAACTCAGGATCAGTAATGTAATATATGTACACAGTGACTGCACCAGCAGAATAGTGAGTGCAGCTCTGGAGTATAATACAGGATGTAACTCAGGATCAGTAATGTAATGTATGTACACAGTGACTGCACCAGCAGAATAGTGAGTGCAGCTCTGACGTATAATACAGGATGTAACTCAGGATCAGTAATGTAATGTATGTACACAGTGACTGCACCAGCAGAATAGTGAGCGCAGCTCTGGAGTATAATACAGGATGTAACTCAGGATCAGTAATGTAATGTATGTACACAGTGACTGCACCAGCAGAATAGTGAGTGCAGCTCTGGGGTATAATACAGGATGTAACTCAGGCTCAGTAATGTAATGTATGTACACAGTGACTGCACCAGCAGAATAGTGAGTGCAGCTCTGGGGTATAATACAGGATGTAACTCAGGATCAGTAATGTAATATATGTACACAGTGACTCCACCAGCAGAATAGTGAGTGCAGCTCTGGAGTATAATACAGGATGTAACTCAGGCTCAGTAATGTAATGTATGTACACAGTGACTGCACCAGCAGAATAGTGAGTGCAGCTCTGGGGTATAATACAGGATGTAACTCGGGATCAGTAATGTAATATATGTACACAGTGACTGCACCAGCAGAATAGTGAGTGCAGCTCTGGAGTATAATACAGGATGTAACTCAGGATCAGTAATGTAATGTATGTACACAGTGACTGCACCAGCAGAATAGTGAGTGCAGCTCTGGAGTATAATACAGGATGTAACTCAGGATCAGTAATGTATTGTATGTACACAGTGACTGCACCAGCAGAATAGTGAGTGCAGCTCTGGGGTATAATACAGGATGTAACTCAGGATCAGTAATGTAATATATGTACACAGTGACTGCACCAGCAGAATAGTGAGTGCAGCTCTGGAGTATAATACAGGATGTAACTCAGGATCAGTAATGTAATGTATGTACACAGTGACTGCACCAGCAGAACAGTGAGTGCAGCTCTAGGGTATAATACAGGAGGTAACTCAGGATCGGTAATGTAATGTATGTACACAGTGACTGCACAAGCAGAATAGTGAGTGCAGCTCTGGGGTATAATGCAGGATGTAACTCAGGATCAGTAATGTAATGTATGTACACAGTGACTGCACCAGCAGAATAGTGAGTGCAGCTCTGGGGCATAATACAGGATGTAACTCAGGATCAGTAATGTAATGTATGTACACAGTGACTGCACCAGCAGAATAGTGAGTGCAGCTCTGGGGTATAATACAGGATGTAACTCAGGCTCAGTAATGTAATGTATGTACACAGTGACTGCACCAGCAGAATAGTGAGTGCAGCTCTGGGGTATAATACAGGATGTAACTCAGGATCAGTAATGTAATGTATGTACACAGTGACTAAACCAGCAGAATAGTGAGTGCAGCTCTGGGGCATAATACAGGATGTAACTCAGGCTCAGTAATGTAATGTATGTACACAGTGACTGCACCAGCAGAATAGTGAGTGCAGCTCTGTGGTATAATACAGGATGTAACTCAGGATCAGTAATGTAATGTATGTACACAGTGACTGCACCAGCAGAATAGTGAGTGCAGCTCTGGGGTATAATACAGGAAGTAACTCAGGAACAGTAATGTAATGTATGTACACAGTGACTGCACCAGCAGAATAGTGAGTGCAGCTCTGGGGCATAATACAGCATGTAACTCAGGATCAGTAATGTAATGTATGTACACAGTGACTGCACCAGCAGAATAGTGAGTGCAGCTCTGGAGTATAATACAGGAAGTAACTCAGGAACAGTAATGTAATGTATGTACACAGTGACTGCACCAGCAAAATAGTGAGTGCAGCTCTGGGGTATAATACAGGATGTAACTCAGGATCAGTAATGTAATGTATGTACACAGTGACTGCACCAGCAGAATAGTGAGTGCAGCTCTGGAGTATAATACAGGATGTAACTCAGGATCAGTAATGTAATGTATGTACACAGTGACTGCACCAGCAGAATAGTGAGTGCAGCTCTGGGGTATAATACAGGAGGTAACTCAGGATCAGTAATGTATGTACACAGTGACTGCACCAGCAGAACAGTGAGCGCAGCTCTGGGGTATAATACAGGATGTAACTCAGGGTCAGTAATGTAATGTATGTACACAGTGACTCCACCAGCAGAACAGTGAGCGCAGCTCTGGGGTATAATACAGGCTGTAACTCAGGATCAGTAATGTAATGTATGTACACAGTGACTGCACCAGCAGAATAGTGAGTGCAGCTCTGGAGTATAATACAGGATGTAACTCAGGATCAGTAATGTAATTTATGTACACAGTGACTGCACCAGCAGAATAGTGAGTGCAGCTCTGGGGCATAATACAGGATGTAACTCAGGATCAGTAATGTAATGTATGTACACAGTGACTGCACCAGCAGAATAGTGAGTGCAGCTCTGGGGTATAATACAGGAGGTAACTCAGGATCAGTAATGTAATGTATGTACACAGTGACTGCACCAGCAGAATAGTGAGTGCAGCTCTGGAGTATAATACAAGATGTAACTCAGGATCAGTAATGTAATGTATGTACACAGTGACTGCACCAGCAGAATAGTGAGTGCAGCTCTGGAGTATAACACAAGATGTAAATCAGGATCAGTAATGTAATGTATGTACACAGTGACTCCACCAGCAGAATAGTGAGTGCAGCTCTGGGGTATAATACAGGATGTAACTCAGGATCAGTAATGTAATGTATGTACACAGTGACTGCACCAGCAGAACAGTGAGCGCAGCTCTGGGGTATAATACAGGAGGTAACTCAGGATCAGTAATGTAATGTATGTACACAGTGACTGCACCAGCAGAATAGTGAGTGCAGCTCTGGGGTATAATACAGGATGTAACTCAGGATCAGTAATGTAATGTTTGTACACAGTGACTGCACCAGCAGAATAGTGAGTACAGCTCTGGAGAATAATACAGGATGTAACTCCGGATCAGTACAGGATCAGTAATGTAATGTATGTACACAGTTACTGCACCAGCAGAATAGTGAGTGCAGCTCTGGGGTATAATACAGGAGGTAACTCAGGATCAGTAATGTAATGTATGTACACAGTGACTGCACCAGCAGAATAGTGAGTGCAGCTCTGGGGTATAATACAGGATGTAACTCAGGATCAGTAATGTAATGTATGTACACAGTGACTGCACCAGCAGAATAGTGAGTGCAGCTCTGGAGTATAATACAGGATGTAACTCAGGATCAGTAATGTAATGTATGTACACAGTGACTGCACCAGCAGAATAGTGAGTGCAGCTCTGGGGCATAATACAGGATGTAACTCAGGATCAGTAATGTAATGTATGTACACAGTGACTGCACCAGCAGAACAGTGAGCGCAGCTCTGGGGTATAATACAGGAGGTAACTCAGGATCAGTAATGTAATGTATGTACACAGTGACTCCACCAGCAGAATAGTGAGTGTAGCTCTGGAGTATAATACAGGATGTAACTCAGGATCAGTAATGTAATATATGTACACAGTGACTGCACCAGCAGAATAGTGAGTGCAGCTCTGGGGTATAATACAGGATGTAACTCAGGATCAGTAATGTAATGTATGTACACAGTGACTCCACCAGCAGAATAGTGAGTGCAGCTCTGGGGTATAATACAGGATGTAACTCAGGATCAGTAATGTAATGTATGTACACAGTGACTGCACCAGCAGAACAGTGAGCGCAGCTTAGGGGTATAATACAGGAGGTAACTCAGGATCAGTAATGTAATGTATGTACACAGTGACTGCACCAGCAGAATAGTGAGTGCAGCTCTGGAGTATAATACAAGATGTAACTCAGGATCAGTAATGTAATGTATGTACACAGTGACTGCACCAGCAGAATAGTGAGTACAGCTCTGGAGAATAATACAGGATGTAACTCCGGATCAGTACAGGATAGTAATGTAATGTATGTACACAGTGACTGCACCAGCAGAATAGTGAGTGCAGCTCTGGGGTATAATACAGGAGGTAACTCAGGATCAGTAATGTAATGTATGTACACAGTGACTCCACCAGCAGAATAGTGAGTGCAGCTCTGGGGTATAATACAGGATGTAACTCAGGATCAGTAATGTAATGTATGTACACAGTGACTCCACCAGCAGAATAGTGAGTGCAGCTCTGGGGTATAATACAGGATGTAACTCAGGATCAGTAATGTAATGTATGTACACAGTGACTGCACCAGCAGAATAGTGAGTGCAGCTCTGGAGTATAATACAGGATGTAACTCAGGATCAGTATTGTAATGTATGTACAGTGGGGCAAAAAAGTATTTAGTCAGTCAACAATAGTGCAAGTTCCACCACTTAAAAAGATGAGAGGCGTCTGTAATTTACATCATAGGTAGACCTCAACTATGGGAGACAAACTGAGAAAAAAAATCCAGAAAATCACATTGTCTGTTTTTTTAGCAATTTATTTGCATATTATGGTGGAAAATAAGTATTTGGTCAGAAACAAACAATCAAGATTTCTGGCTCTCACAGACCTGTAACTTCTTCTTTAAGAGTCTCCTCTTTCCTCCACTCATTACCTGTAGTAATGGCACCTGTTTAAACTTGTTATCAGTATAAAAAGACACCTGTGCACACCCTCAAACAGTCTGACTCCAAACTCCACTATGGTGAAGACCAAAGAGCTGTCAAAGGACACCAGAAACAAAATTGTAGCCCTGCACCAGGCTGGGAAGACTGAATCTGCAATAGCCAACCAGCTTGGAGTGAAGAAATCAATAGTGGGAGCAATAATTAGAAAATGGAAGACATACAAGACCACTGATAATCTCCCTCGATCTGGGGCTCCACGCAAAATCCCACCCCGTGGGGTCAGAATGATCACAAGAACGGTGAGCAAAAATCCCAGAACCACGCGGGGGGACCTAGTGAATGAACTGCAGAGAGCTGGGACCAATGTAACAAGGCCTACCATAAGTAACACACTACGCCACCATGGACTCAGATCCTGCAGTGCCAGACGTGTCCCACTGCTTAAGCCAGTACATGTCCGGGCCCGTCTGAAGTTTGCTAGAGAGCATTTGGATGATCCAGAGGAGTTTTGGGAGAATGTCCTATGGTCTGATGAAACCAAACTGGAACTGTTTGGTAGAAACACAACTTGTCGTGTTTGGAGGAAAAAGAATACTGAGTTGCATCCATCAAACACCATACCTACTGTAAAGCATGGTGGTGGAAACATCATGCTTTGGGGCTGTTTCTCTGCAAAGGGGCCAGGACGACTGATCCGGGTACATGAAAGAATGAATGGGGCCATGTATCGTGAGATTTTGAGTGCAAACCTCCTTCCATCAGCAAGGGCATTGAAGATGAAACGTGGCTGGGTCTTTCAACATGACAATGATCCAAAGCACACCGCCAGGGCAACGAAGGAGTGGCTTCGTAAGAAGCATTTCAAGGTCCTGCAAGTCTCCAGATCTCAACCCTATAGAAAACCTTTGGAGGGAGTTGAAAGTCCGTGTTGCCAAGCGAAAAGCCAAAAACATCACTGCTCTAGAGGAGATCTGCATGGAGGAATGGGCCAACATACCAACAACAGTGTGTGGCAACCTTGTGAAGACTTACAGAAAACGTTTGACCTCTGTCATTGCCAACAAAGGATATATTACAAAGTATTGAGATGAAATTTTGTTTCTGACCAAATACTTATTTTCCACGATAATATGCAAATAAAATGTTAAAAAAACAGACAATGTGATTTTCTGGATTTTTTTGTCTCAGTTTGTCTCCCATAGTTGAGGTCTACCTATGATGTAAATTACAGACGCCTCTCATCTTTTTAAGTGGTGGAACTTGCACTATTGCTGACTGACTAAATACTTTTTTGCCCCACTGTACACAGTGACTGCACCAGCAGAATAGTGAGTGCAGCTCTGGGGTATAATACAGGATGTAACTCAGGATCAGTAATGTAATGTATGTACACAGTGACTGCACCAGCAGAATAGTGAGTGCAGCTCTGGGGTATAATACAGGATGTAACTCAGGATCAGTAATGTAATGTATGTACACAGTGACTGCACCAGCAGAAGAGTGAGTGCAGCTCTGGAGTATAATACAGGATGTAACTGAGGATCAGTAATGTAATGTATGCACACAGTGACTGCACCAGCAGAATAGTGAGTGCAGCTCTGGAGTATAATACAGGATGTAACTCAGGATCAGTAATGTAATGTATGTACACAGTGACTGCACCAACAGAATAGTGAGTGCAGCTCTGGAGTATAATACAGGATGTAACTTAGGATCAGTAATGTAATGTATGTACACAGTGACTGCACCAACAGAATAGTGAGTGCAGCTCTGGGGTATAATACAGGATGTAACTTAGGATCAGTAATGTAATGTATGTACACAGTGACTGCACCAAAAGAATAGTGAGTGCAGCTCTGGAGTATAATACAGGATGTAACTTAGGATCAGTAATGTAATGTATGTACACAGTGACTGCACCAGCAGAATAGTGAGTGCAGCTCTGGAGTATAATACAGGATGCAACTCAGGATAAGTGCAGGACGAAAAAAAAAGTATTACTGTCCTGTGTATATAGGGTATGCATATTGATGATTATTTTCCCCATACATGTGCATTGGTATATAGGAGCACTAAACAATGTGACATGGGGTGGGTTTTAGCTACTTTTGAGAATTGGTTGAAATCTGCCTTAAGAACAATCTTGTTGTTTGTACATAAAAGCTTCAGTACTTTACCGACTTCCGGCTGCTTGTCTTTATCATTTACTTTCTTTATTATCTTTTCCTGCAAACTATTAGAGAGTTTGTTTTCTGCAGCAGCAGGAGATGACGTCTCCGTCGTTTCCGCGCTCGGGAGAGCAGAGGACTTTTTCTTCTTGCTTGGTTTAGGCGGTTTCAGGTTATTTGGTGACGCCAAGGCGGTGAGTAATGAGAGCGGATGAGACTCCGGGGCTGCGGAACAGAGGAAACGTTCACATATACTGATACTAACAGGACAAGTGGGAAAAAAAAATGTAAAAACTCTAAAGTAGCAAAAGACAAACAAATTAAGAAAATCTTTGCAATTTCTACACGAATTCCCGAAGATTAGCGTCCACCATTATATCCTGGAGGATCGCTGTAATCATTGTACAGACCTGGTCCTCACAGAGGAGAACAAGATGTCCCTTTATAGAATATTGGATAAATATCATAGGAAAATAAAAATCAAGGGAGCACCACAATTGCCTAAATTCACACAAATTTAGTGTTTTGTTGAATGTATTTTTTTCTTGTGTCTTGTATTTAATCTCAATCTAGATTACAAAAAAATATTATATATTTTTTTTCCACAATAGCTATTTTAGAGTCATATTTCCAGCTCCTTACAGAATACTTTTGGGCAGTCTCACCATCAATACAATCAAGATTACACTGACTGATAACACCTCTATATACAGTAGATCACACAGGATCCACCATTCACAATAGGTGATGTCACAGCTCACCTCCTCCTCCTGTACAATGACTGATAACTCCTCCATATACAGTAGATAACACAGGATCCACCATTCACAATAGGTGATGTCACAGCTCACCTCCTCCTGTACAATGACTGATAACACCTCTATGTACAGCAGATAACACAGGATCCACCATTCACAATAGGTGATGTCACAGCTCACCTCCTCCTCCTGTACAATGACTGATAACTCCTCCATATACAGTAGATAACACAGGATCCACCATTCACAATAGGTGATGTCACAGCTCACCTCCTCCTGTACAATGACTGATAATACCTCTATATACAGTAGATCACACAGGATCCACCATTCACAATAGATGTCACAGCTCACCTCCTCCTCCTGTACAATGACTGATATCACCTCTATATACAGTAGATAACACAGGATCCACCATTCACAATAGGTGATGTCACAGCTCACCTCCTCCTGTATAATGACTGATAACACCTCTATATACAGTAGATAACACAGGATCCACCTTTCACAATAGCTGATGTCACAGCTCACCTCCTCCTGTACAATGACTGATAACACCTCTATATACAGTAGATAACATAGGATCCACCATTCACAATAGGTGATGTCACAGCTCACCTCCTCCTCCTGTACAATGACTGATAAGACCTCTATATACAGTAGATAACACAGGATCCACCATTCACAATAGCTGATGTCACAGCTCACCCCCTCCTCCTGTATAATGACTGATAACACCTCTATATACAGTAGATAACATAGGATCCACCATTCACAATAGGTGATGTCACAGCTCACCTCTTCCTCCTGTACAATGACTGATAAGACCTCTATATACAGTAGATAACACAGGATCCACCTTTCACAATAGCTGATGTCACAGCTCACCTCCTCCTGTACAATGACTGATAACACCTCTATATACAGTAGATAACACAGGATCCACCATTCACAATAGGTGATGTCACAGCTCACCTCCTCCTGTACAATGACTGATAACACCTCTATATACAGTAGATAACATAGGATCCACCATTCACAATAGGTGATGTCACAGCTCACCTCCTCCTGTACAATGACTGATAACACCTCTATGTACAGTAGATAACATAGGATCCACCATTCACAATAGGTGATGTCACAGCTCACCTCCTCCTCCTGTACAATGACTGATAACTCCTCCATATACAGTAGATAACACAGGATCCACCATTCACAATAGGTGATGTCACAGCTCACCTCCTCCTCCTGTACAATGACTGATATCACCTCTATATACAATAGATAACACAGGATCCACCATTCACAATAGCTGATGTCAGCGCTCACCTCCTCCTCCTGTACAATGACTGATAACACCTCTATATACAGTAGATAACACAGGATCCACCATTCACAATAGGTGATGTCACAGCTCACCTCCTCCTCCTGTACAATGACTGATAACTCCTCCATATACAGTAGATAACACAGGATCCACCATTCACAATAGGTGATGTCACAGCTCACCTCCTCCTCCTGTACAATGACTGATATCACCTCTATATACAATAGATAACACAGGATCCACCATTCACAATAGCTGATGTCAGCGCTCACCTCCTCCTCCTGTACAATGACTGATAACACCTCTATGTACAGTAGATAACACAGGATCCACCATTCACAATAGGTGATGTCACAGCTCACCTCCTCCTGTACAATGACTGATAACACCTCTATATACAGTAGATAACATAGGATCCACCATTCACAATAGGTGATGTCACAGCTCACCTCCTCCTCCTGTACAATGACTGATAACTCCTCCATATACAGTAGATAACACAGGATCCACCATTCACAATAGGTGATGTCACAGCTCACCTCCTCCTCCTGTACAATGACTGATATCACCTCTATATACAATAGATAACACAGGATCCACCATTCACAATAGCTGATGTCAGCGCTCACCTCCTCCTCCTGTACAATGACTGATAACACCTCTATATACAGTAGATAACACAGGATCCACCATTCACAATAGGTGATGTCACAGCTCACCTCCTCCTCCTGTACAATGACTGATAATACCTCTATATACAGTAGATCATACAGGATCCACCATTCACAATAGATGTCACAGCTCACCTCCTCCTCCTGTACAATGACTGATATCACCTCTATATACAGTAGATAACACAGGATCCACCATTCACAATAGGTGATGTCACAGCTCACCTCCTCCTGTATAATGACTGATAACACCTCTATATACAGTAGATAACACAGGATCCACCTTTCACAATAGCTGATGTCACAGCTCACCTCCTCCTGTACAATGACTGATAACACCTCTATATACAGTAGATAACATAGGATCCACCATTCACAATAGGTGATGTCACAGCTCACCTCCTCCTCCTGTACAATGACTGATAAGACCTCTATATACAGTAGATAACACAGGATCCACCATTCACAATAGCTGATGTCACAGCTCACCCCCTCCTCCTGTATAATGACTGATAACACCTCTATATACAGTAGATAACATAGGATCCACCATTCACAATAGGTGATGTCACAGCTCACCTCTTCCTCCTGTACAATGACTGATAAGACCTCTATATACAGTAGATAACACAGGATCCACCTTTCACAATAGCTGATGTCACAGCTCACCTCCTCCTGTACAATGACTGATAACACCTCTATATACAGTAGATAACACAGAATCCACCATTCACAATAGGTGATGTCACAGCTCACCTCCTCCTGTACAATGACTGATAACACCTCTATATACAGTAGATAACATAGGATCCACCATTCACAATAGGTGATGTCACAGCTCACCTCCTCCTGTACAATGACTGATAACACCTCTATGTACAGTAGATAACATAGGATCCACCATTCACAATAGGTGATGTCACAGCTCACCTCCTCCTCCTCCTGTACAATGACTGATAACACCTATATGTATGTATGTATATATATATATATATATATATATATATATATATATATATATATATATATATATATATATATATATATATATATATATATATATATATATATTAGATAACACAGGATACACCATGCACAATACGAGATGTTACAGCTCACCTTCTCCCCTTCCTGTAGGCTTCTCACTGTTATTACAGACTGTCCACTACACCCTTCGGGGTTCCACATCCACTGCACTCACATCCGTTTGCATTTTGGCTGCTACATAGATGCTGCAGATTTTACGTTTTGCCCTTTCATTGATCAATACTCAGGCAGCAGCCGCCTGCAAGGATTCACGGCCACTCTCAATAGTCCACACGGGAAATGAAGCTGGATTTATATTGATGGAATTAATCCAAAGGAAATAAATGCAGAAATCAAGAGTCCTGAATATAGAAGGAACAGGACTGTGGCCGAGCTGCCTGGAGCATCCGACTCGCGGCCTCATACTAGATAGCAATGCCGAGCCCGCAGTGTGCATGCACAGGGAGCTGGCACCATTTCTATTGGTTTACAGCATGATTTCATTAAGATCCCAGGCAAAAAAAAATAAAAAACCTGGGATGTAGCAGAGCCAAATTTGTTATTTAAGCTAAGTATTCCTTCCATTCAATGTAGCACCAAAAGAACGGACAAACACAGCTCTGCTACATTAATATCGAGAAGGTGATTTCCTTGCAGCCAATTGTCCGTTTTAGTAAATAATAATATTCTTTGCGAAATAACAATTTTGGCGCCTCATTTATAATACCGCACTATAATTATATTATATATATTGTACAGTACAGACCAAAAGTTTGGATACACCTCATTTAAATATTTTTCTGTATTTTCATGACTATGAAAATTGTACATTCACACTGAAGGCATCAAAACTATGAATTAACACATGTGGAATAATATACTTAACAAAAAAGTGTGAAACAACTGAAAATATGTCTTATATCCTAGGTTCTTCAAAGTAGCCACCTTTTGCTTTGATGACTGCTTTGCACACTCTTGGCATTCTCTTGATGAGCTTCAAGAGGTAGTCACTGGGAATGGTTTTCACTTCACAGGTGTGCCCTCTCAGGTTTAATAAGTGGGATTTATTGCCTTATAAATGGTGTTGGGACCATCAGTTGTGTTGTACAGAAGTCTGGTGGATACACAGCTGATAGTCCTACTGAATAGACTGTTAGAATTTGTATTATGGCAAGAAAAAAGCAGCTAAGTAAAGAAAAACGAGTGGCCATCATTACTTTAAGAAATGAAGGTCAGTGTCTGAAAAATTGGGAAAACTTTGAAAGTGTCCCCAAGTGCAGTGGCAAAAACCATCAAGCGCTACAAAGAAACATGAAGACCGCCCCAGGAAAGGAAGACAAAGAGTCACCTCTGCTTCTGAGGATAAGTTTATCGGATTCACCAGCCTCAGAAATCGCAGGTTAACAGCAGCTCAGATTAGAGACCAGGTCAATGCCACACAGAGTTCTAGCAGCAGACACATCTCTACAACAACTGTTAAGAGGAGACTTTGTGCAGCAGGCCTTCATGGTAAAATAGCTGCTAGGAAACCACTGCTAAGGACAGGCAACAAGCAGAAGAGACTTGTTTGGGCTAAAGAGCACAAGGAATGGACATTAGACCAGTGGAAATCTTTGCTTTGGTCAGATGAGTCCAAATTTGAGATCTTTGGTTCCAACCACCGTGTCTTTGTGCGACGCAGAAAAGGTGAGCGGATGGACTCTACATGCCTGTTTCCCACCGTGAAGCATGGAGGAGGAGGTGTGATGGTGTGGGGGTGCTTTGCTGGTGACACTGTTGGGGATTTATTCCAAATTGAAGGCATACTGAACCAGCATGGCTACCACAGCATCTTGCAGCGGCATGCTATTCCATCCGGTTTGTGTTTAGTTGGACCATCATTTATTTTTCAACAGGACAATGACCCCAAACACCTCCAGGCTGTGTAAGGGCTGTATGACCAAGAAGTAGAGTGATGGGGTGCTAAGCCAGATGAACCCAATCGAGATGGTTTGGGGTGAGCTGGACCGCAGAGTGAAGGCAAAAGGGCCAACAAGTGCTAAGCATCTCTGGGAACTCCTTCAAGATTGCTGGAAGACCATTCCCGGTGACTACCTCTTGAAGCTCATCAAGAGAATGCCAAGAGTGTGCAAAGCAGTCATCAAAGCAAAATGTGGCTACTTTGAAGAACCCAGAATATAAGACATATTTTCAGTTGTTTCACACTTTTTTGTTAAGTATATAATTCCACATGTGGTAATTCATAGTTTTGATGCCTCCAGTGTGAAGGTACAATTTTCACAGTCATGAAAATACAGAAAAATCTTTAAATGAGAAGGAGTGTCCAAACTTTTGGTCTGTACTGAATATTAATATATTATATTATTCCTCAGTTATTCCTCTGTACTATAGCTCTTTTCAAAAGGGGCGTGACTGGTATGGTCAGCACTGATAGGCCAATGAATGGGCCACGCCCACCAATCGACACACGCGGCTATCAGTGTATTCCTAAATTTCCAGGAGGAATAGAAGAGGAACGCCACAATGTAGAATTCTGAGAAAAGAGGATTCCTTGTTAGATTATGGAGAATATGAGCATTGACGAGTGAGACTAAGACTTGCTACATCTCACTAACATATACCGTCATGTACATAAAAGCAAACAAGGGCAAACCTAAGCCAGAAATGTGTCTTACTGGTATCTGGATACGTAATGTTTGCTACTAGTTGTTTCAGAAGAAAAAAAATATATACAATAAGTCTGGAAAAAGGCATACAGAAAAAAAAATGTAATTTTTTTATTTTAAGAATAGCAGTACTCTTTTACGTAGGCCGTGTGGACAGTAAAAATAAATCACAGACCACTCCCTAAGTTACCGCCAATGTTTCCTGCACTGTCAGACAACTTCACCTCAATATATAAATTATGTGATTTATAAAATAAAAAAAAAAACGAAATCTCTACAAAAATGTCAACCACTAGGTGTCTCGCTTCTGTGCACCATGTTATTTATTGCCTGTTTTGACATGTTAATACATACTAGGAACAGTGCATGCTGGGAAATGAGTAAAGGGATGTTCCAGCTCCTACAGTGCTGGCAGAGTGCTGTTGAAACGAAACTGCCTAAATCGGCGATAGTGGATGGCGAATTATAGGGAACGAGAATTGAGATATTTGTAGATTGGTATGTGCACTAAAAGCAGATTTAAGGTTGGGGGGGGGGGGTGAGAGCGAGAGGAGCAACATTGGCGGAGGGAGACCCCCTGGAAGGAGCTGATTTGGCGGGGGTGGGGTGGATTAAACCTATTAAACGGAAAATGTAAGAAACTTTTTTTTTACATTTGCTTTCGCCTTTTGGTGAAGAAGATACAATCTTGATTAAATCCGAATTCTCCGACGTCACAAGATTCCGAGGATAGAAGGAAGTCCGGAACATCTCCCCTGCAGAGCGATCCCACCCGACATCACAACCTTACAGATGATCTGCCGTGTCACACGGCCTAGGAGAACTACAACTCCCACCATCCTCCATTCTGCTGCACGTGCTCTTCTACTAGGCCGGGAATCAATGAGCTTTTCTATTTTTTTTTTCTTCCTTCTCTCCAGCTCATGTCATACGTGAAATAATGGCTGTCGTTGTGTGAAGAGCGAGAGGAAGCGCTTAACCCTTCGGTGTGCTTTGCCTTTCGCTCCTTATAATTATAGGATGATGAAAGCTTCCAGGCGGGTTCTGTAGTGACGGAAACAACCCCCCCCCCTCCCCCTACATGAGTACAGAGAGAAGGGGTTAACGGGACTTCTCTGGTGCGAAACCATCCCCCCCATGAGTACGGAGAGAAGGGGTTAACGGGACTGCTCTAGTGCGAAACCATCCTCCCATGAGTATGGAGAGAAGGGGTTAACGGGACTGCTCTAGTGCGCTGTTCTAGGCCTCCGCCGTCTGTTGCTGACCGTCTGATATCTGAGTATGATTCCTTTTAATCCGGCATTTGATAATCCGGAGCAGAGCTTCACAAAACAAGGTAAACGAGTGGGGGGGGTCTCCATGTGAATAGGCCGCCACGCACGCAACGCTCGCACACGGGGAGTGCGGAACTGGCGACGACTCGCTACGTCTTAGAATAAGAAAGGGTCAAAAAAGCATTTGCAAGAAAAACAAAATAGCATCTAAAAAGTAACAATGTATTAAACTGACGGCCGGATTCATTATTGCATCGGTGCCTATTTCGGCATTTTTCACCTATTTTTCGTTCGTACCTTATTCTTTTAATTTGCACTTTTTTTTATGTTTGTGTTTTTCTAGTCGCCATTGTGATGTTTTTAGCCGATTCACAATTTGCAAAAGAAAAAAGAAACTAACTATTTTATGCAAATGTCCTCCCCTTCCCCGTCTGAAATTTTTAGGCAACGTTTTAGCACAACACAAGACCTTTTTTCGATTTTAAATAGGGGGGGGGGGGAAGAAAGATAAAAGATAAAAAAATTAAGGGCGCTTTTAAATTTTACGCAAAACTCATGAACCAACTTGCGCTGTTTGGGAAGGATTTGATGTAGAAAACGTCAATGAAAAAGGCAAGAAAAAAAAAAGGAGTGTGAATTTTTTGAAAAAGAAATGCAAAGTTCTGTATCAAAAGGGCAATGGTATGAAATATATACTAAATATATATACAGACATGGCCGAAAGTGTTGGCACCCTTGAAATTGTTATTTTGGTTAAGTCCTCAGACAGTTCTCTTCTCCTCTTTCTATTCTCCATGCTAAGTGACATGCAAAGATTGAGTCAACTTCTCCCCTTTTTATCTGGCTTCAGGTGTGATTTTCATGTTGACCACACCTGTTACTTGCCACAAGTGAGTTTGAACGAGCATCACATGCTGAAAACAAAGTTGTTTACCCACAATTTTGTTTTGATGCCAATAATCTGGGGGGTTTGTGTGAAAAGTTGTCCAATTTGCCCTTTTTTCCCCCCCATTTTTTGTTGTTGCAATACACGCAAAGGAAATAAACATGTGTAGAACAAAACGTGTAATTGCAATAATTTTCTAGGAGAAAATACTTCATTCTATGGAATAATTTCAAGAGCGCCAACACTTTCGGCCATGATTGCATGATATAAATAGCTAAAATGTAATATCGGACGTATTTCCAGCCTATAATTTATTCTTTAACGCAGTCGATTTGTAAAATTGTTGACCACATGACAAAGTGTGATACAGAACGTTCTTCTTTTCCTCAGGCTCCCGCTGAAGACCCCGGCGTGGAGATAACGCTCAGGATTGCCAACGTTCAGAGACAACAAACTAGGTGGCATCTAAAAAGTAACAACGCCTTAACCCCTTGCCGACCGATGCTGTGTCACAGAATGATCGCGTCCCTGCAGGTCAGGTGAAAGGGTTAACTCCAATTTCACCTGACCTACAGGGACAGGAGTGGTACTTGAGCCCAGGGGGGTGGCTTCGCCCCCCCGGTGGCTACGATCGCTGATTGGTTATTTAAAGAGAAACAGCCAATCAGAGCAATTTGTAATATTTCACCTATGAAAAGTGGTGAAATATTACAATCCTGCCATGGCCGATGCTGCAATATCATCGGCCATGGCTGGAAACCCTGATCTGCCCTCGCCACCGATCTCCTCCCCAGTCCTCCGTCCTGTCCATGCTCCACTCCCTGCCGTGCTCCTGTCCGCTCCCCCCGTGCTCCTGTCCGCTCCCCCCCGTGCTCCTGTCCGCTCCCCCCCGTGCTCCTGTCCGCTCCCCCCCGTGCTCCTGTCCGCTCCCCCCCGTGCTCCTGTCCGCTCCCCCCCGTGCTCCTGTCCGCTCCCCCCCGTGCTCCTGTCCGCTCCCCCCCGTGCTCCTGTCTGCTCCCCCCCGTGCTCCGATCCCACCTCCTCATACTTACCGAGCCTCCTGGTGTCCGTCCGTCTTGTCCATGGGCGCCGCCATCTTCCAAAATCTGGAAGATTCGTTACAGGTACATTTTGATCACTATGATAAACATCACAGTGATCAAAATAAAAAAAATAGTAAATGACCCCCCCTTTTATCACCCCCATAGGTAGGGACAATAATAAAATAAAGAAAATATATTTACTTTTATTTTTCCACTAGGGTTAGGGTTACGGCTAGGGTTAGAATTAGGCTATGTGCACACGGTGCGGAGGATTTGGCTGCGGATCCGCAGCAGTTTTAAATCAGGTTTACAGTTTCACGTAAACCTATGGAAAACCAAATCCGCTGTGCCCATGGTGCGGAAAATACCGCGCGGAAATGCTGCGGTGTATTTTCCGCATGTCAATTCTTTGGGCGGATTCCGCAGCGGTTTACACCTGTTCCTCAATGGGAATCCACAGGTGAAATCCGCACAAAAAACACTGAAAACCCGCGGTAAATCCGCAGGTAAAACGCAGTGCCTTTTACCTGCGGATTTTTAAAAAATGGTGTGGAAAAATCTCACACGAATCCGCAACGTGGGCACATAGCCTTAGGGTTGGAATTAGGGCTAGGGTTGGAAATAGGGTTAAGATTAGGCTTGTGGTTAGGGTTATGGTTACGGGTGTGTTGGGGTTAGGGTTGTGGTTAGGGGTGGGATTAGGGGTGTGATGGGGTTAGGGTTGTGGTTAGGGGTGTGGTTAGGGGTGTGTTGGGGTTAGGGTGTGATTAGGGTTATGGCTAGAGTTGGGATTAGGGGTGTGTTGGGGTTAGTGTTGGAGTTAGAATTGAGGGGTTTCCACTGTTTAGGCACATCAGGGGTCTCCAAACGCAACATGGCGCCACCATTTATTTCAGCCAATCTTGCGTTCAAAAAGTCAAATGGTGCTCTCTCCCTTCTGAGCCCTGACGTGTGCCCAAACAGTGGTTTACCCCCACATATGGGGTACCAGCATACTCAGGACAAACTGGGCAACAACTATTGGGGTCCAATTTCTCCTGTTACCTTTGCAAAAATAAAAAATTTCTTGCTAAAGCATAATTTTTGAGGAAAGAAAAATGATTTTTTATTTTCACAGCTCTGCGTTATAAACTTTTGTGAAGCACCTGGGGGTTTAAATTGCTCACCACACATCTAGAATAGTTTTCATGGGAGGTCTAGTTTCAAAAATGGGGTCACTTGTGGGGGAGCGCCAATATTTAGGCACACAGGGGCTCTCCAAACGCAACATGGTGTCCGCTAACGATTGGAGCAAATTTTTCATTCAAAAAGTCAAATGGCGCGCCTTCCCTTCCGAGCCCTGCCGTGTGCCCAAACAGTGGTTTACCCCCACATGTGAGGTATTGGTGTACTCAGGAGAAATTGCCCAACACATTTTAGGATCCATTTTATCCCGTTGCACATATGGGGTCTCAGCGTACTCAGGAGAAATTGTATAACAACTTTTGGGGTCCAGTTTCTCCTTTTACCTTTGGAGGGAAAAAATTGTTGCTGAAAGATCATTTTTGTGACTAAAAAGTTAAATGTTCATTTTTTCCTTCCATGTTGCTTCTGCTGCTGTGAAGCACTTGAAGGGTTAATAAACTTCTTGAATGTGGTTTTGAGTACCTTGAGGGGTGCAGTTTTTAGAATGGTGTCACTTTTGGGTATTTTCAGCCATATAGACCCCTCAAACTGACTTCAAATGTGAGGTGGTCCCTAAAAAAAAAATGGTTTTGTAAATTTCGTTGTAAAAATGAGAAATCGCTGGTCAAATTTTAACCCTTATAACTTCCTAGCAAAAAAAAAAATTTGTTTCCAAAATTGTGCTGATGTAAAGTATACATGTGGGAAATGTTATTTATTAACTATTTTGTGTCACATAACTCTCTCGTTTAACAGAATAAAAATTAAAAATTTGCAAATTGCGAAATTTAAAAAAATTTCGTCAAATTTCCATTTTTTTCCACAAATAAACGCTAAAATTATCGACCTAAATTTACGAATAACATGAAGCCCAATATGTCACGAAAAAAAAATCTCAGAACCGCTAGGATCCGTTGAAGCGTTCCTGAGTTATTACCTCATAAAGGGACACTGGTCAGAATTGCAAAAAAACGGCAAGGTCTTTAAGGTCAAAATAGGCTGGGTCATGAAGGGGTTAAGGATACAACCAAAATCTTAGAAGTCCAAAACAAAAATTATTTTAAAAAAAAAGAATCTCAAGTGTATTTAAAGCCAAAATTAATTCTTAAACAAGTTGATTTCTAGATCTCTTGATCGTAACATTTATATTCGTTGGGATCGCCTCCATCCACCTCATTGTTAGTCGTCGTCTTTTGATTTTTCCGACAATCTTTTCCAACAAATTGGATTTTCTTATATTTAGTATTTTGCTTGATTAGTCCAAGGATCCAATAATTTGCTTTCTTTACCGACCAAGGTTTCATAAAATTGTCCAAATGTCCAGACATAAAGCAGCTGTCGGCTTTATGAACAGACGGGAGTCACGCGGACTCTACTTTTTGCCATCTATGAATACAACTTTGGATTTTTCGTGTGTTGATTTTCAGTCAATGTTGCAATTTTTTTTTTTTTTTTATTCTCCAGCTTTTACATGTAGGGAAAAGTCAAAACCCATGTTTTTGCGCCTATAGATATCTCACTGCATCTTTCATCCTTCCTCTTCTGCGTATTCCTTGACTCCTATATATTGTGTTGGTATAAGTGGCATAAAGAGAGAAGAACTTGTCCGCTTTCAGTTTGTAGCCTACGCGGTGATTTTGTCGGAGCCGCCCAGGATCGTACAGTTACAGGGCGGCCATTTGGATATAGGTCTTTCCGCTTGTACAAGTGCGGCTCTTTGTTGCCGAGAACTGAAGCTCTGCTCCTACTCAACCATATAGTAGCTAAGCTGCAGTACGTGGGCGTGCACAGAAATCACGCCCAATGTGACGTGAGCTCCGACTGCTCACACCCCTGGTGCCACATGGCTGACCGGGAGCCAGCGGCTGCAGGGAGAACGACAATTCATCATCTTCCTTCAGCTGCACATCCAATTACACTGGTGAAGGTGTTTCAAATAGAATTTATCTGCAGATCAGCTCTATGGCAGCAGGTGAATAGAATTTTATTTTGCTGTCACATTTATTTCACACCAATACATTCAGGATAGGAAGATGGAGCGATAGAAACTAAACTAAACTAAAGACCCTGTAAGGAGTGACCAAGGATACCAAAAAAGGTGTCAAAAGAAAGGGGTTTCTCAGGATTTTGACATCGATGATCTAACCATCTTGGAATGATATCCTTAAAAGGTTTTATCCAATACTACTTACATTTTTTTTTATTATGGGTCTAAGAGGTTACAGGCAAACTACCTTTCGTGTTGTGCTCGGAACAGATCCCTGCCAGCGGCACAGTGGCTTCCACTGATACGTCGACAGAGCAGCTGCTTCTCTTCCACTTTGCTCAGTTGACGAGGCGTGATTACCTAACTTCCTGTCAATCAGCATGAAGTGGCGGTCACGTCCGTCAACAGAGCAGCCTGGAAGAGGAAGAGCTGCTCTGTTGTGGTGGAGCAGCTGAATTTCCGGCAGGAGCAGTCGGCCAATTACCACCCTGTGCCGGGTAAAACAGGCACATAATTGGCTCGGTCAGCAACTACCTGTATGTTAGTTGTTATGCCAATAATAAAATATAAAAATAGTCCTGGACGACCCCTTTAAATCAGCTGATTGGTTGGAGTTGTAGAGGCCGGACAGTATCGATAGAATATTGATGACCTTTTCAACAAATTGGTGATTACAAAAGTCTCAGGAAAACCTTAAATCTATTTACGAATACACCGGTATATACAGTTGTACGCACAGGACTCATCTGGCGAACGATCGGTAAGGTTCAGATGGACGGATTAGAAATATAAGTTCTGCTCGGAGGATCTAACGACCTGAGCCGACAGCTTCAGTTTGGGCTACTAGACCTGTGGATTGCCCAGTGGCTGAGCCACACAACCTTCTGACTGGTACGCCTCTGATTTTAGAAAAAACGCAGCCACGATTTTCTAATCCTTTAAAATGGAAACGTCTGTGTTCTTCATCTCGCTATCTTAGCAATAGTGTGTTGAATCGTGCTGTCGTTTCCTTAATGAGGACCAGTCAACCAGGTCAAAAGTGACCAGCTCGCTGCTCACCTGAGAATGACATTATTATTATTTTATTTTTTTTTTTTAATCCAACATATGGCCTTTATATTTGGTGCTGATTTTTCTGGTCTTGATTTAATCAAATGCAGAATGAAAAAAAAAAAAAACGGAATGCGGCAATAAAACAAGAGCAAAAAAAAAAAGTAACTTTTGCCCTGGTGACTGATCCTTTTATAGGTGCTTGTCACTAATGAATACACAGGTCCCAATTATGTCACCGTCTTCTCTTCTGTGATTTACATTTGATAAATTGTAGATTATTGACAATATTGTAGTGTCGGGAGATCTTACAGTATTCACCAAGAGCTCCGAGAATAATCTTATAGGTAGAAGAACACTAGGACCCCAAATGGTCAAACCTGACCCTCTGCAATCAGGTAAGGAATGAAAAGAAAAAAATTATTCTGTAGATATCAGAATTTCCCTCCCAGTACTCAAGTCTTCCTATGTTACATGTACGGTTATAATCGACAGACCTTGTCTTTTTTTTTTAGCAGAGTCAGAGATTTTTAAGTGCGAGAAATTGTGTTTTGAAGTTCGGTCCAGAAGTGCACTGTGGTGTGGTGATGCACTTACAGCTGAGGAGCTGTAAGTGCATCCCCAATGTCAAGCGTCTTATGTTTGGAGTACAGCAGAGGCCAACAGCGCCCTCCCCTGGCTGACGGACATTGTTTGCTCTGGTACAATGACCACTGACCTGTCAATCAGGAAGAGGAGAGTGCTGTAAGTTCAAGAACACAGCAGAGGCTGAGGAGCTGTAAGTGTATGCCCAATGTCACGCCCCAAGGCACTTACAGCGTCTTATGTTTTGAGTACAGCAGAGGCCAACAGCGCCCTCCCCTGGCTGACGGACATTGTTTGCTCTGGTACAATGACCACTGACCTGTCAATCAGCAAGAGGAGAGTGCTGTAAGCTCAAGAACACAGCAGAGGCTGAGGAGCTGTAAGTGCATCCCCAATGTCAAGCGTCTTATGTTTGGAGTACAGCAGAGGCCAACAGCGCCCTCCCCTGGCTGACGGACATTGTTTGCTCTGGTACAATGACCACTGACCTGTCAATCAGCAAGAGGAGAGTGCTGTAAGCTCAAGAACACAGCAGAGGCTGAGGAGCTGTAAGTGCATCCCCAATGTCAAGCGTCTTATGTTTGGAGTACAGCAGAGGCCAACAGCGCCCTCCCCTGGCTGACGGACATTGTTTGCTCTGGTACAATGACCACTGACCTGTCAATCAGGAAGAGGAGAGTGCTGTAAGTTCAAGAACACAGCAGAGGCTGAGGAGCTGTAAGTGCATGCCCAATGTCAAGCGTCTTATGTTTGGAGTACAGCAGAGGCCAACAGCGCACTCCCCTGGCTGACGGACATTGTTTGCTCTGGTACAATGACCACTGACCTGTCAATCAGGAAGAGGAGAGTGCTGTAAGTTCAAGAACACAGCAGAGGCTGAGGAGCTGTAAGTGCATGCCCAATGTCAAGCGTCTTATGTTTGGAGTACAGCAGAGGCCAACAGCGCACTCCCCTGGCTGACGGACATTGTTTGCTCTGGTACAATGACCACTGACCTGTCAATCAGGAAGAGGAGAGTGCTGTAAGTTCAAGAACACAGCAGAGGCTGAGGAGCTGTAAGTGCATGCCCAACGTTTCACCCCAACACACTGAACGTCAAACTACAATTTTTGAAAGCACTTTGGGGTCAAAGGGATTGACTGGCTTAACCCTTAAATGGCTAAACAGTCATTCTAATGGTTTGTGGGGGGCTAAAGTTTTGTGACAGGCTTCCTTGAAATAATTATTTTTCAGAATGAAAAATTTCATTAAAAATTAAAGGGTTATTCCAAAGATAGCTAGTCATCCCCTTAAATATACAATAGGGGATAACTTACTTGTTATTGATGCGAGAACAAGGCTGGAATCCGACGGTGTAAAATCTAAACCTGATTGCTCAGGTTCATTGTCTGTGGAACCGCTGGAGAAAGGGGGGTATAAAGCTTCTCTACTTTCCGCAGTTCCATGGTCAATGAATGGAGCGGAGGTCGAGCATGCACATCACTTCTACACCATCCAAGTTTAGGGCTCTGCAGTCCTTGCACCCGGTATCACTGGGACCCTATGGACATCCCTATCTTACGGATATCAGATAAATTACAGTCTTGGCAATAGGGAACTCTAACTGCGATCTGTGCATGTAATTCCTGGCCAATTCTCTATGCCCTATTGTCTAGCACAGCCATAAATTGTGTCTAATCGGCGTCTTTTGGGTCTTTTTCCATCGCTTTGATGAATCATATGTACTTGGCATGATTCTAGTCTTGTACCAGCACTTCCCTCAGTGTCACAGACACACAGAGAAAAGTCAACTGCAGCAGAAACCTCTCCCTCAAGCTATAGGTTTTGTTTTTTTTTGCTGTTTAAGGGTCCGTCCAACAACAAAATATATTGTGATAGAAGCAAAAAGCGTTAAAAGTAGTAAAAGGAGTATGTTGCCTGATTAAAGGGGATGTCAGGATATGTGATAACTTGTGATGAGCGAGCGTGCTCGAATAAGGTATTATCCGAGCACACTCGTGCTTTAACAGAGTATATTCGGCATGCTCGAATACTATGTTCGAGTCGCTGCAGTTGTATGTCTCGCCGCAGCAACACATGCAGGGATTGCCCGTTACGTAATCCCTGCTTGTGTTGCCGCTGTTGAACAACACGAGACATAGGGACTCGAACATAGTATTCGAGTATACCGAATATACCTTATTAAAGCACGAGTGTGCTCGGATAACACCTTACTCGAGCATGCTCGCTCATCATTAACGATAACCTATTGAATAGAGGAAAGTTCAACCACTGGAACGATCGGCAGAACGGAGAACGTTTATGAGCTATAGCGGAGCACCGTGCTTGTGCTCCTCTCTATTCATTCCCTATGGGGCTACGGAGGGCTTTTTCCAGCAGCACCATAGTTAATAGATGGAGCAAAGTTCGAGCAATAAAAGTGCCCCATAGGGAAATAAAAATCGATTGGCAAGGGATCTAGCGATAGGTTTGTCACTATCAGAAATCTGTCGACATAAAAGTTGATATTCCTGACCAACGAAACATTGCTAAATAATCAAACAACGTGCTTTACCTGTAGGATTTCTTACGGCAGCTGCAAAGATTGCCGAGCACCTACCTGACGTCGCGGCAGACGTGGGATGCGTTAAGCCGTTTGCCCGTGTGGCTGCGTACAATGAGAAACGAGGCGCGTGCTTGCGAAAGCGAAGAGGAGTATTACCTGCGGACGTCGAGGCTATTCTGCCATCAGCTATTGCTTTTGGAGAATAGGTTATCAATTGTAAGTGTTCTTTTTCTTTAGTGGGGCAGTCAATGTGGTAAGTGGATGCTGGGATTATGGGAGATGTTGTAACTTCCACGTTACGGCTTAGGTCAAGTGGTTCAAGCTTCTCCTGAGGCACAAAGGCAACAGCGGGTACTATATAAACAAAAGAATGCGATAGAGTATTACAATATGACGTTCCGGAGGACAGATCTCATGACATTCTGCTCGATATGGCAGGAAATGATTGGAATTTTATTTTTTTTGTTTTTTTGTTTTGGAACTGGAAAAACACAAAAACATCTTCATGGATCGGCGGGCGAAGGTAAAACTTTTTCATTTGTAACGTAAAATCAAACATCAAAACATGTAAGAGCGCTAAATTATCATTTATTAATATCATCATTCATCATCATAGTTAGAACAACACCGATAAACAAAAAAACAAAAAAAACATCAATATTTCACCACGTTCAATTCTAAGAACTTTATAAATAAATATAACGCTGGTGTAAAAAAGGGTTAAACATTTTTTTTTTTTTTCGATTATTCACCCAAATAATGAACCGTTATGAACCGTTACCCAACCCCTCGTCCAGCCCCTTCACAAAACAAGAGTCGTCAAAGACTTGGAATTTTACGTACAGTCATTTAAAAAAAAAAAAGAATAATAATTTAACCTAAACATTGTACAAAAATATTCAAAGAGTTAATTTTTTTTTTTTTTTTTTTTATTCAAATGAATCATGAACAATCAAAACAAAAAATGGGAACTAGTGCAGGGTGAATGGAAAACTTTTTTTTTTTTTTTAACTATTCACGAAATGTAAAAAAAAAAAAAAAATCGGAATGGGAGTAAATTAATTTAAAACAAAAAAATAAATTTAACCTAAAATCATTTAAAAAAAAAAAAAGAAAAAGCTAAAGCATATTAAAATAAGATAAATATTTTTAAAACTACTCACCTGGAACATTTTGAAAAAAAAAACTCAATAAAGAAAAAAAAAATCAAGTATTGGCTGAAAAGAAGCTAAAAATATTTTGAAATGATAACACCCACAAAAAAATAATAATGGAATTAGTGGAAAAAAAAAAAAAACAATTGTGGAATTAGAGAAAAGTCACTTCAGAATACTTTTAAAAATAAACCAAAAATGATAGAAAAATATGAAACTGGTATGAAAGAGTTTATATATATATATATATACACACACACACACAATACAGTACAGACCAAGAGTTTGGACACACCTCATTTAAAGATTTTTCTGTATTTTCATGACTATGAAAATCGTACATTCACACTGGAGGCATCAAAACTATGACTTAACACATGTGGAATTATATACTTAACAAAAGAGTGTGAAACAACTGAAAATATGTCTTATATTCTAGGTTCTTCAAAGTAGCCACCTTTTGCTTTGATGACTGCTTTGCACACTCTTGGCATTCTCTTGATGAGCTTCAAGAGGCAGTCACCGGGAATGGTCTTCCAACAGTCTTGAAGGAGTTCCCAGAGATGCTTAGCACTTGTTGGCCCTTTTGCCTTCACTCTGCGGTCCAGCTCACCCCAAACCATCTCGATTGGGTTCAGGTCTGGTGACTGTGGAGGCCAGGTCATCTGGCATAGCACCCCATCACTCTCCTTCTTGGTCAAATCGCCCTTACACAGCCTGGAGGTGTATTTGGGGTCATTGTCCTGTTGAAAAATAAATGATGGTCCAACTAAACGCAAACCGGATGGAATAGCATGCCGCTGCAAGATGCTGTGGTAGCCATGCTGGTTCAGTATGCCTTCAATTTTGAATAAATCCCCAACAGTGTCAACAGCAAAGCCCCCCAACACCATCACACCTCCTCCTCCATGCTTCACGGTGGGAACCAGGCATGTAGAGTCCATCCGCTCACCTTTTCTGCGTCGCGCAAAGACACGGTGGTTGGAACCAAAGATCTCAAATTTGGACTCATCAGAACAAAGCAGAGATTTCCACTGGTCTAATGTCCATTCCTTGTGTTCTTTAGCCCAAACAAGTCTCTTCTGCTTGTTGCCTGTCCTTAGCAGTGGTTTCCTAGCAGCTATTTTACCATGAAGGCCTGCTGCACAAAGTCTCCTCTTAACAGTTGTTGTAGAGATGTGTCTGCTGCTAGAACCAGGTATGGCATTGACCTGGTCTCTAATCTGAGCTGCTGTTAACCTACGATTTCTGAGGCTAGTGACTCAAATAAACTTATCCTCAGAAGCAGAGGTGACTCTTGGTCTTCCTTTCCTGGGGCGGTCCTCATTTGAGCCAGTTTCTTTGTAGCTCTTGGTTTTTACCACTCCACTTGGGGACACTTTCAAAGTTTTCATAATTTTTCAGACTGACTGACCTTCATTTCTTAAAGTAATGATGGCCGCTCGTTTTTCTTTACTTAGCTGCTTTTTTCTTGCCATAATACAAATTCTAACAGTCTATTCAGTAGGACTATCAGCTGTGTATCCACCAGACTTCTGCACAACACAACTGATGGTCCCAACCCCATTTATAAGGCAAGAAATCCCACTTATTAAACCTGACAGGGCACACCTGTGAAATGAAAACCATTCCCGGTGACTACCTCTTGAAGCTCATCAAGAGAATGCCAAGAGTGTGCAAAGCAGTCATCAAAGCAAAAGGTGGCTACCTTGAAGAACCTAGAATATAAGACATAACAAAAAAGTGTGAAACAACTGAAATTAAGTATATAATGCCACATGTGTTAATTCATAGTTTTGATGTCTTCTGTGTGAATGTACAATTTTCATAGTCATGAAAATACAGAACAATCTTTAAATGAGAAGGTGTGTCCAAACTCTTGGTCTGTACTATATATATATATATATATATAATATTTTTTTTTTCACCCAAATAGACAACAACAAAAAATTTAAAGTGAGGAGGGGTTAAAAATCTTTTTTTTTTTGTTTCAAATGAGTAAAAAAAATAAATTAATGAAATCAGTTACAAAAAAAAGAAAGAAAATATGCAACTGGCAATTCGTGTAAATTAATTTAAAAGGTATTCCCATCTCCAACATCCTATCTCAAAAGGTAGCAGGTGTCATAATAATAATAATACTAACAAATAGCTCCAATTAGAAACGTAGTAAAGTTCTTCTGATTCACTATGTCACTTACCCCACGCACAGGGCATTGCAGTAGCTCGGGTATTCATGGTTACGACCACTCAGAGTGACAGTTAGTTACTTGTTGGTGGTCGTAACCATGGATACCTAAGCTCCTGAAATACCCTGCGCATGGGGTAAGCGACATAGCTAATTAGAAGAACTATACTACATTTCTAATTGGGAGGTATTTGTGAATATTCTTATTATTACACCTACTACATATTGGGATAGGATCTTGGGAGATGGGAATACCCATTTAACAAGAAAAATTAATTCAACCCCAAAAAGTGTACAAAAATAGAAATCGATTAAATAAAAATTACTTTAACAACATTATTCACCGAGATAATGAAACAAAATTTGTGAAACAATTTTAAAAAAATATCAACCAAAAAAGAAAAAAAAAAAAAAAAAATCACAGAAATATATGGACTTAAAAATATTTTTAAAATGATTCACTGAATGACCATTCCAAAAAAAATAAAAAATAGTAAAACTTGGAAACAGGAAACAATTGATTTTGAGGACCCTGACCGAAGGGCACGCATTAAATTTATTAATTACCCTTGGCTATTGAAAGGTCTTGCGGAGTCTGTGAGTAACTTAGAAGGCTGTTTTCTTCACGGAAAGGTATGTGGAGAGTGACGCCAGGGGCTTCAGCTGTGTGACGCCGAGATCTTCGCCTCTGGTTGTTACGTCCAGAAGGTTTAGAAAGATTTGTGCTGTATTGTGTACCTATAAAGAAAGATCTTTCAATGACTACGAAGTGGAAGAAGAAAAAAGTTTTATATTTCTAGTTAAAATGATAGTTTATCTCCAAATGTGAACATGAACTAAAAAATAAAAAAACATTATATATATATATATATATATATATATATATGTATATATATATATATATATATATATACACACATACACACACATTATATATATATATATATATATATATATATATATTATATATACACACACATACATACACACATACACCGCATATAAGAAATTATGTACAAGAAAAAGAAAAAAAAAAAACTTAAAATCTTCCTGAGAAGGATCCCTGTCCTCGAAAGACAAAATGATAAAAATGATGTAAAACAAAACAAATTACTAGTACAAAATAAGTAAATATTAAAAGATATTACAAATAAAATTTATATATTTAATTTCATTATATTGATATATTCAATTTCCTGTCTTTTTTCACTTTTTATAGTTTATAAAATAAAAAATCTAAGTAAAGCAATAAGAAACAAAGAAAAAAGTAAAGTAAAATATTAATTTAAATATTGTACTTAACTTTATTTCATTTTTCCTTTTATTATTGTACTTAATATTTTTTTACAATATTAAGTTACAAAATGACAAATGAAATTACACACATTAATATAATAAAATTTAATACAAAAATTTGTAACTACAAAAAAATAATTATTTTAATATTTTACTTAATTACTAAGTGAAAATTAACAACAGGAAAGGCCCAACTAGTTTTTAATATTTAGCTTTCTATTTTAGCTTTTAGTTTTACACAAAAAAAAAAAAACTTCAGCAAGCTGAGGAAAGAGTTTTGAGAATTCATCCAACTAAAAGAGACCACTAAAAAAGTTGGAATTAAGAGTTAAGTGTGAATTAAAGGGAGTCTTGTTAGCACAAAATGACTGTTCAAACCAAGCCATGCGCTAAGTGAACCCTTGGCCGATCAGTTCGGTGCACACCTTCCCCACCAACTTGTTTTGCTTTTTTTTTTCTGTTGCTTATTCTTGGGTTCACCGCTGTGACTGTACAAAAGAAGGGTACTGAACCGTTTGTCCAAGTCCCTGTGCTTGATCTGAATAGTTGTTTTGTGCTGTAATTATTTAGAAAGTTTCTCAGGCATTGCCCTAGTACCCATTACAGTACCCCACAAGACCGAACTACTCTCCACTTGATTGATGTTAGGGTGGAGGTGTCTGGAGAAATAGGAAAATTTTGTTTGATAGCAATAGCCAATTTTCCTCTATTCATTGAAAACCTTCGTAAAAATGTAAAATAAAAAAAAATGAAAAAAAAAATCATATAATCATCATATAATCTAAAAGTAAATAGAAAAAAAAAATTAACTATAACCTGACCCCATCCTGCAATGTAACTACTTTTGCAATTAGATTTTGAAACTAGTTTTTATTGCTGCATGAGCACCAAGACAGGAGATTGGAAATGTCAGATCCTCGCCTTGATTTAGCTGCAGATCAATAATGGATAATGACGGGGACTTTTGACACCCTGTGGCATCGACAGGCTCCTGTTTGTCTTTCTTGCTGCGAGACTTCCCGGAAGACAAACATGGCGGCAACAGCAAAGGTCTCACTGTCGTACTAGTGTAGCATATATCTGCTTCAATTTGACTCTGAGGAATGGGAGTAATTGCCTAAATAAAAAATAAAAAAAATAAGAAAAAAATAAATAAAAAAGGATCACAGTTATATTTGCATTACACAGAATTCAAGAAATCATTTTTGAAACGCAAATGTGAAAAGCAAGAATGAAAAACAAATGACAGAAATGTCCACTGATAAAAAAAATAAAGGTAAAATTATGTAGATTATACATTAAAAGAATACAAAAAAAACTGACAAAAATTGATTGTTGTCAAATATAAATTTAAAGAAAATAGTTAAATGGCAACTAACGGAATAAATATTGATGTTCTGAAATTTAGTGTCTTCTTTTAAAAAAAAAAAAAATCTCTGTGCTCCTGTGATTCTGCCTCTCTTTTCGGTTTAGTGCTGTATCGCTCCATTGCAGAGATATCCATATTTGTTGCTTCCGGAGCGCAGTATGTGAAATCTATGCATGCAGTACAACTTGGCGCTTCTTCAGAGTCTTCTCTGGGAGCGTTAGCCTTCACGCCTCCCTCACAGATGTTGCCAATCACAGCTCGACAAGGTCAGAGACTTATAGATCAGATATCGAGCTGTGATTGGCAACATCTGGGAGGGGTGAACGCAAACGACCCTCAAAGATAACTCTAAAGAAACACCCAGTTGGCTGCAAGCAGAGATTTCACATATTGTGCTCAAACAACAATACATGTGAATATCTCTGAGCGTTGTAGTGCAAACCAGAAAAAAAAAATGGCTAAATCAGAGGAGTTCAGAGGTTTTTTTCAAGTCTATTGTTAGGACAGAACCTTAAACATTTGCTTGGCAATGTCGGATTGTTGGCACCTCTGATGTTCACTTGATAAGGAGACTCAATGTTGCCTGGAGGTGGAAACCCACCAATCTGATACTCGCGGTCCATTTTAGGTACGGTATATACTATCAATATTGCGTTCTCTGAAAATATCACGCATTAGGCGTCTTTTACACTTACCGGGATATTTGCGGCCCGTAATTGCGGGCCGTTATTGCAGCCCGTATAGCCGCAATTTTCACGGTCCGCAGCTGTAACAGACCACAAAAAACTTGCGGATTGCCGTTTTTCAGGTTTCCAATACTATGGAAAAAGTATTGGAGAAAAAAAACGGCGTTCCGCAAAACTGGAAGTCACGTTGCAACGATAAAACAAGGTTCTGTTGTTTTTGCGGCCCCACTGATTTTCAATGGGGGCAGTGACTGTAAGCCCTGAAAAAGATTGAGCAGGCTCGATATTTTTTCACGGCCGTAAATACGGCCCTCACCGCCATATGGTGTACGGCGCTCCGTGGAATTATTGCGGCCCCATAGAAATCTTTTGGGGATGCAAAAACGGGACGCAAAACCACGGTAAGCGTAAAAGAAGCCTTAGAAATAGCAATTAGAGAAAAATAAATCTGGAATTTTAAAACACACTTATGCATCACCATGAATCGTCGTCCGTTTTCAGCAGAGACAATTACCTCTTTTTCGGGTCCAAGATTACTCAGTGGAAGAAATGTTACGCAGAGGAATAATTTACAACCATTTAGAAGTTTGCGCTATTTTTTCGATTAACATTATCGGCACATAGGACTATAAAATGCTACAAAATTGCGAAACAAAATATTTGCATCTTGACAAATCCATTAAAATAAAACTAGGAAAGGTGTTACAAGACAAACAATAAAAGAACAAATAGATGCAAAAATAATCCAGAGAAAAAAGAAAAGTTTGTACAATTTATAAGATGTGGTTTTTTCACTGGTTTGTTTTTTGGTTTTTTGGGTTTTTTTTTTAAAGGGAACTCGTCATTGTCAGGACGACTTCAGTACTGAAACTTGTGGTGTAAGGTCTTACCATAACTATAAAAAATGACACCCGTTTTGTAGTCAGCTAACGTTCCAGTGCAGAGAGAGAAATCAAGCTTTGGAGGCATATGCAAAATAGCATGGAAGTGAATTGGGGGCGTGTCGATGCACTCTGATTGAATCAACCTGTGTGATTGCGACACCGCCCACATCACGGATTGGCTGCTTCTGAATTTAACTCCGCCCACACCACTGATTTGCAACGTGTATTAAAAGAAAGCTGCCAATCAGTTCTGATTGGACTAGGAGGCACGAGACACCTAGTCCTGCAGTGATAATCTCCTACTGATAAAACACTGATTGTATTGAAACCAAAAAACGCAGCCTAGTAAGTGACACATCGCTGGTCTCAGTCTTTACAGATTACATAGCAAAAACCTGCTGACACAATCCCATAGAAGTTCCATAAAAAAAGGAGTACTTTTCATACAAAACAGTACATCAAGCTTTACACAAAATCCTACCAAAAACATTTTTGCCTGCAAAGGGAGTTTTTCAATGTTTTAATTGATCAACAGTCTATTTACGCAACTTTACGAAGTTGAGGAGCGTCTGGCTTTGGTGATCCTATTTGGTCATATGAAAAACGTGCATAAAAAATAACAATGGGAACAATCAGGCAGGGAGGAGGCATCTATAAAATAACAGGCACAGAAGCATATAACACAGCCGTGTCTGTCGCGCGCCGGCGATCACATCTGTACGTGTTTATTATATGTATACGATTGTGCAGGATCGGCAGCCGCTGTCTCCGCTCTTTCTTTGGAGGACAAATCCATTATACTTTGTGCTGATTTCTTTATTAACGGCGCTCAAAATCCAAAATCTTCCAAGACGGCGAATGACTTTACAGACAGTGGAAGTTAGCGACAGAATAAATGTGAATATTTGCCCATTTTAGGCTAAAAGTTTGTGGGGGGTTTTTTTTGAGAAAAACATTACAAAGCCAGTAAGACATTAATTATATTAAATGCATTAATTATATCCACAACATGTAAACAAAGACCGTTTATTGCACATCAACTACAACAGCTCAATGGTCATTGAAGGTAGCAGACGTCAGCAGTTCTATAGAAAACGAGGCACATCGCTAAACATAAGAAAGTCCAAAAAATAAAGGCTGAGAATGTTAGAAAGCACTAACCTGAAAAATTGATTGCATTTCCAAACACTATCTGACAATATCCATCTATGAAGATGGGAAGAACCCTTTACATTTGTGAACTGGGCAGGAATGAAGCGTGCACGCTCGGCCACCGCTTCTGGACAGCAGCGCTGGCTGGTCTCTTTGGGAACCAGTGATATCACTGTTTGTCCTCCTCCAATCTTTACATTTGGAGATTACGGTGATCCCCGGCCTAATCAAATCTCACACTTTTACAATATTGTCAAAGCAGATTGGGTTTATTGTGATAAATGGTATACAACGCGTTTCAGGTCTCATCACCGGAGATGAGGTAACCCAAACTTAAAAGGTTCCGCTGCTAAATGCCGAACACTGACTTCTCCCGGATGCAAGAGAGCGAGAGAGCGAGAAGGAGAGCGAGCGAGAGCGCGAGAAGGAGAGCGAGCGAGAGCGCGAGAAGGAGAGCGAGCGAGAGAAGGAGAGCGAGCGAGAGCGCGAGAAGGAGAGCGAGCGAGAGCGCGAGAAGGAGAGCGAGCGAGAGCGCGAGAAGGAGGGCGAGAGCGCGAGAAGGAGAGGGAGCGAGAGCGCGAGAAGGAGAGCGAGCGAGAGCGCGAGAAGGAGAGAGAGCGAGCGAGAGAAGGAGAGCGAGAGCGCGAGAAGAGCGAGCGAGAGCGCGAGAAGGAGAGCGAGCGCGAGGAGAGCGAGCGCGAGCGCAAGGAGAGCGAGCGAGAGCGCGAGGAGAACGAGCGAGAGCGCGAGAAGGAGAACGAGCGAGAGCGCGAGAAGGAGAACGAGCGAGAGCGCGAGAAGGAGAGCGAGCGAGAGCGCGAGAAGGAGAGCGAGCGAGAGCGCGAGAAGGAGAGCGAGCGAGAGAAGGAGAGCGAGCGAGAGCGCGAGAAGGAGAGCGAGCGAGAGCGCGAGAAGGAGAGCGAGCGAGAGCGCGAGAAGGAGAGCGAGAGCGCGAAAAGGAGAGCGAGCGAGAGCGCGAGAAGGAGAACGAGCGAGAGCGCGAGAAGGAGAACGAGCGAGAGCGCGAGAAGGAGAGCGAGCGAGAGCGCGAGAAGGAGAGCGAGCGAGAGCGCGAGAAGGAGAGCGAGCGAGAGCGCGAGAAGGAGAGCGAGCGAGAGCGCGAGAAGGAGAGCGAGCGAGAGCGCGAGAAGGAGAGCGAGAGCGCGAAAAGGAGAGCGAGCGAGAGCGCGAGAAGGAGAGCGAGCGAGAGCGCGAGAAGGAGAGCGAGCGAGAGCGCGAGAAGGAGAGCGAGCGAGAGCGCGAGAAGGAGAGCGAGCGAGAGCGCGAGAAGGAGAGCGAGCGAGAGCGCGAGAAGGAGAGCGAGCGAGAGCGCGAGAAGGAGAGCGAGCGAGAGCGCGAGAAGGAGAGCGAGCGAGAGCGCGAGAAGGAGAGCGAGCGAGAGCGCGAGAAGGAGAGCGAGCGAGAGCGCGAGAAGGAGAGCGAGCGAGAGCGCGAGAAGGAGAGCGAGCGAGAGCGCGAGAAGGAGAGCGAGCGAGAGCGCGAGAAGGAGAGCGAGCGAGAGCGCGAGAAGGAGAGCGAGCGAGAGCGCGAGAAGGAGAGCGAGCGAGAGCGCGAGAAGGAGAGCGAGAGCGCGAGAAGAAGAGCGAGAGCGCGAGAAGGAGAGCGAGAGCGCGAGAAGAAGAGCGAGAGCGCGAGAAGGAGAGTGCGAGAAGGAGAGCGAGAGCACGAGAAGAAGAGCGAGAGCGCGAGAAGGAGAGTGCGAGAAGGAGAGCGAGAGTGCGAGAAGAAGAGCGAGAGCGCGAGAAGGAGAGCGCGAGAAGGAGAGCGAGAGCGCGAGAAGAAGAGCAAGAGCGCGAGAAGAAGAGCGAGAGCGCGAGAAGGAGAGTGCGAGAAGGAGAGCGAGAGCACGAGGAGAGCGAGAGCGCGAGGAGAGCGAGAGCGCGAGAAGGAGAGCGAGAGCGCGAGGAGAGCGCGAGAAGGAGAGCGAGAGCGCGAGAAGGAGAGCGAGAGCGCGAGAAGGAGAGCGAGAGCGCGAGAAGGAGAGCGAGCGCGAGAAGGAGAGCGAGCGCCAGAAGGAGAGCGAGCGCCAGAAGGAGAGCGAGCGCCAGAAGGAGAGCGAGCGCCAGAAGGAGAGCGAGCGCCAGAAGGAGAGCGAGCGCCAGAAGGAGAGCGAGCGCCAGAAGGAGAGCGAGCGAGAAGGAGAGAGAGCGAGAGCGCGAGAAGGAGAAAGCCCGCGAGAAGGAGAGAGAGAGCGCGCGCGAGAAGGAGAGAGAGCGAGCGCGAGGAGAGAGAGAGCGAGAAGGGGAGAGAGCGAGCAAAGCATACTGCGCTTGCGCAAGGCAAGATTGTTTTGCGCACGCGTTAACTAGGGAGGAAAGCGAATCAACGGCAAGTCAATTGTGCGGCCAGCGGGGAAAAAAGGGGTTAATAAAAGACCCGAAAACACTGCCCATATGACCAAAAAAGGACCCGCCAAATTCAGGTGACAGGTTCCCTTTAAGGTTGAGATTGCAGCAGCTGCATCAGGGGATCGCTGTCATTTCCGATCATACAGTCCAATGTATCTAACCTGATGACCTAGTTGGAAGACTATCAGCGCCCAGACAATGCCGGCCTGCAGCAGACAGCGTGAATTCACAGTAAGTGATTAGTGAAGCTGTGCCCATCAATTACATATCAACATAACGGTGAGGATAAATCTAAACCACGAATGTGTGTATCGACCATTACCTGGACTAAAGGTAGTAAAGCTTTAAGGCAATGTAGGAATTTATGATAGGAAGCTAAAAAAAAAAAAGTCACATTATCCCCAGGCAAGTAGAAAAAGACAAAACACCAGAAGCAATGAAAGGGGGAAAAGCAATACTCAAGAAAACCAATAAAGAAAAAAGAAAGGACAGAGAGCGCGGGCGAGACAGACAGCGCGGGCGAGACAGACAGCGCGGGCGAGACAGACAGCGCGGGCGAGACAGACAGCGCGGGCGAGACAGACAGCGCGGGCGAGACAGACAGCGCGGGCGAGACAGACAGCGCGGGCGAGACAGACAGCGCGGGCGAGACAGAGCGAGGAAAAAGCAAGTGAGAAAAAAGCAAGAGAAAAAAAAAGCAGAGAGAAAAATGTAGAGAAAAAAACCAGAGAGAAAAACGCAGAGAGGGCACAAAAGAGAACGGGCAGGCAAGAAAGAACGGGCAGGCGAAAGAGAACAAGCAGGTGAAAGAGAACGGGCAGGCGAAAGAGAACGGGCAGGCGAAAGAGAACGGGCAGGCGAAAGAGAACGGGCAGGCGAAAGAGAACGGGCAGGCGAAAGAGAACGGGCAGGCGAAAGAGCGAAGGAGAGAGCAAAAGAGAGCACAAAAGAGACCGAGAGAAAAAGAGTGAGAAAGCAAAAGAGAAAGAGAGTGAAAGAAGCAAAGAAAAAAAAAAAGAAAGCATGAAAAAGTGAAGGAGAAAAAGTGAGAAAAAGCAAGAGAGGTAAAGAAATAGAGAAAGAGAGAGAAAGCGGAAGATAAAGAACAAGAGAAACCGAAAAAAAAAAGTTAAAATGAAAGGAAGAATAAAAGAAAGAAAACGGGACAAAGAAAAATAAACTTTTGAACTGTAAATAAATGCAAAAAACAACACATAATGCATCTATGTTATAAGGGAAATGAGAGTTACGTGTCAGCACCACGATATGCATTCGTTTTTATCTGACAATGGTATAATCACCAGGAGGAGTTTAATTACCATCTCTGTGTGAAGGCAGCCATGTTAGACGTAATCCCTATTCCCCCATGAAAAACTACAAATTGAACTTAAAATTTCAGCATCAAGTTTCTTTCCAGTATGGCTTTAGATTTCCAGACCAAAAAGAAAAAAATAGTTTTCTTATTAAAATAGCTTTTTAATAAATATGATTAGAGGTTAATAACGGCAGATATAAGGTACAAGGAAAACTCCCCAGGAGGTCACATCTATCATTTATGTATCATTTGTCTAAAAGAATTCCAACTAAAAAAAAAAAAAAAAAGCGAAAAACAACCCATTTTTTTAAGGGTCACATGAAAGAGGAAGGGGCATTCGCCAAATGCAGGATTTTTTCTTTACGACATTGGATTATTTTTATGTTTTCACAGATCAGACTTTTAGAGACGTCAATTTTTTTTCTATTTTTTTTTTGGGGGGGGGGAGATAGGAAGGTGATTCAGTTTTATGATTTGTAAAAAAATGGATGTTTTTGGTGTTTTTGTTTCAACATTTCACAAATTTTTCCACTTGACATATGTAGCAAAATTTATGGGCCATAGGAGGCTTCACTGAAAAACAAATGTGGCAATGTCGGGTGTCATTCACAAGGCTCTGCTTCTACCATGGACACAGAGCGCTACCGCCTTCCAAATTACTATGCAAATTGGATTTTTAAGTGTAATTTTATTGTTTTTCACATAAACTCATGGATGGTTTGTGTGTCTTAGGGTCACTGAAATCAATCTCAAACACTCGTGATAGTTGCCAGCTGAGCCCCAATAAAGGAAAACTACTTAAGAAGGATGTTCTAACCTTACTGAGCAGCCGCAGGTTTCAAGCATTATGGGAAAGAAAAAGGATCTCTGCTGCCGAAAGTGTCAAATTGTGCAGTGTTTTGGACAAGGTATGAAAACATTAGATGTTTCAGAAAAACGTAAGCGTGATGATCGTACTGTGAAGAGATTTGTGACCGATTCAGAGCACAGAATGGTTCGTGCAGATAGAGGCATAATAAGGAAGGTTTCTGCCAAACAAATTCTTAAGATTAGGAGAGTAGCTGATAAAATACCATTACAAAGCAGAAAACAGGTACTTGAATCTGGAGTCCCACGAACCTCAACATGTAGAATCCTCCAGAGGCTGCAGTTGAGCATAACCCTACTATTCGGCCACCCCTAAACAACCCTGGATGGGCCAAAATGGATGGTTGGTGGATGGCCACCATGTTGCAACAAGGCTGCAAAGTTAGCAAGGAGGTAACAGACTGGGTGTTCCCTAGTTATCATTCATAAACCAGTTTTTAGTATTTTTTTCGGGAGGGGGGTTGTTTTGTGTCTACTGTATATGACAAGGAGAAAAACACAAAGTTTGGAGGAACAAAGAAAATGCAGCTCAAGGATCAGGTAATGGAGGCGTCAAATAATCTAATGAATTATTATAGTATCTAAGGCCAAAAACAGTAAACATTATGAAAAATAAGTGACAAAATAACAAGCTTTATATAAATGATTGTCCCTGCCCAGAAGAGCTTACAATCTAATTGCAACTGATCAGTAAAGGTTACAAACATTTACATTGTATCAGTGTATAGAAAATAAAAAATAAGGTATCTCTACAATAGTTGAATAATAATTTTCTTTCCTCTTTAGAACTACAGTTTGTATGCAGATCTATGCATCGTCATGGTAGCAGACAACAAACAAACCCCGTGTAGTCTGATCTTGAATCACACTGTCATTTCTGTCCTCTACTTCTGCTTTAACGTTTCTAACATATGTTAGCTCTAATTATGGGAAGAAACTATATGACGGCAAGAAATCAGGACTAATTTACATAAGATTTATTTGCCTTACGTTACCATGGAGAAGTGTAAGCAAAAAACAACATTTTTATTGCAAAGGTGCTTAATTTTTTTTTCTTAAAAGGTAAAAATGGCCAAAGAAAAACTTAAATAAAAAAAACAGATAATTTTAAAAAACATGTAAAATATTTGTGTGTGTACTTTCAGTATATATTATAAACACATACAATACAGACCAAAAGTTTGGACACTTTCTCATTTAAAGATTTTTCTGTATTTTCAGGACTATGAAAATTGTACATTCACACTGAAGGCATCAAAACTATGAATTAACACATGTGGAATTATATACTTAACAAAAAAGTGTGAAACAACTGAAATTATGTCTTATATTCTAGGTTCCTCAAAGTAGCCACCTTTTGCTTTGATGACTGCTTTGCACACTCTTGGCATTCTTTTGATGAGCTACAAGAGGTAGTCACCGGGAATGGTTTTCACTTCACAGGTGTGCCCTGTCAGGTTTAATAAGTGGGATTTCTTGCCTTATAAATGGGGTTGGGACCATCAGTTGTGTTGTGCAGAAGTCTGGTGGATACACAGCTGATAGTCCTACTGAATAGACTGTTAGAATTTGTATTATGGCAAGAAAAAAGCAGCTAAGTAAAGAAAAAGAAGTGGCCATCATTACTTTAAGAAATGAAGGTCAGTCAGTCCAAAAAAATGGGCAAACTTTGAAAGTGTCCCCAAGTGCAGTGGCAAAAACCATCAAGCACTACAAAGAAACTGGCTCACATGAGGACCGCCCCAGGAAAGGAAGACCAAGAGTCACCTCTGCTTCTGAAGATAAGTTTATCCGAGTCACCAGCCTCAGAAATCGCAGGTTAACAGCAGCTCAGATTAGAGACCAGGTCAATGCCACACAGAGTTCTAGCAGCAGACACATCTCTACAACAACTGTTAGGCCGGCATCACACTGGCGTTTTAAACGGCCGAGTGCAATGCGATAAAAAAAATAAAAAAAAAAAAAAATCGCATTGTACTCGGACCAATGTTAAGCTATGGGGCAGCTCCCAGCAGCCGACTTTTTGTCGGCCGTTTTCCTCGGTCCGAGACAATGGCAGCATGCTGCGATTGTCTCGGACCGAGAAAAACTCTCGGCTCACTCGCACCGATATAAGCCTATGGGTGCGAGTGAGACAGCGCACACCACTTGGATATCATCTGAGTGATGTGCGTTATAAGCGGACCCCAGCAATGGAGGAGATGGAGAAATTCATTTCTCCGCCTCCTCCGCAGCTGTGCTCCGATCCTCCCTGTGCGAGAGAATCGGAGCACAGACGCATGACACTCGGCTTCTGTTCTGCTGCGAGCAGGAGCCGAGTGTCATTAGCATATCGCATCCGATGATCTCGCATCGGATGCAATACGCCAGTGTGACGCCGGCCTTAAGAGGAGACTTTGTGCAGCAGGCCTTCATGGTAAAATAGCTGCTAGGAAACCACTGCTAAGAACAGGCAACAAGCAGAAGAGACTTGTTTGGGCTAAAGAACACAAGGAATGGACAATAGACCAGTGGAAATCTGTGCTTTGGTCTGATGAGTCCAAATTTGTGATCTTTGGTTCCAACCACCGTGTCTTTGTGCGACGCAGAAAAGGTGAACGGATGGACTCTACATGCCTGGTTCCCACCGTGAAGCATGGAGGAGGAGGTGTGATGGTGTGGGGGGGCTTTGCTGGTGACACTGTTGGGGATTTATTCAAAATTGAAGGCATACTGAACCAGCATGGCTACCACAGCATCTTGCAGCGGCATGCAATTCCATCCGGTTTGCTTTTAGTTGGGCCATCATTTATTTTTCAACAGGACAATGACCCCAAACACACCTACAGGCTGTGTAAGGGCTACCTCTTGAAGCTCATCAAGAGAATGCCAAGAGTGTGAAAAGCAGTCATCAAAGCAAAAGGTGGCTACTTTGAAGAACCTAGAATATAAGACATAATTTCAGTTGTTTCACACTTTTTTGTTAAGTATATAATTACACATGTGTTAATTCATAGTTTTGATGCCTTCGGTGTGAATGTACAATTTTCATAGTCATGAAAATACAGAAAAATTTTTAAATGAGAAGGTGTGTCCAAACTTTTGGTCTGTACTGTATATAAATACATATAGCACCCCAATTGCAAAAAATTTTGGGACGCTGCAAAATGTAAAGACGCAATGATTTGGAAATCACTTATCGCTATAATTCATTCACAGCAGTTGAACGTTGGACATTTTCCACTTAATTTCAGAAGAAAAAATGAGAAATTGATGGCAACAATACATCTCCTAAAATTTAATACAAGGTTGACAAAAGACAGGAAAAGTAAGCGGCACTGATGAGAAACAGCTGAAGGGTCAATGACTGTGTATAAGGAGAGCATATTAGAGAGGCAGAGTCTCCCAGAAGCAAAGATGGTCACTAATCTGTGATCAACTACGTCTAAGAATTGTAGAATGATTTCAGAAAAATGTTACGGAATATTGCAAAGACGTTGAATATCCCACCATCTATAGGACATAATATTGTTAAAAGATTCAGATAATGGAGAAATCCATGAGCAAAAGGGAAGGCTGATTGTCAGTATTGGGTGCTCGTGATCTACAGACCCTCAGGCGGCTATGCATTAGAGGCATGATTCAGTTGTGTAAACTACTGCATGGGCTCAGGAACACCTCGAGAAACCATGGTCTGTGATTGTACCTCGCTGTGCAAGTCACAAATGTAAGTGAAAGCTCCATCATGTAAGGAAGAAGCTGTATATAATCACAATCCAGAAACACTGGCGTTTTCTCTGAGACTAAACTAATTTATAATGGACAGAGGCAAAATGGAAACCTGTTCTGTGGCCGGCTGAATCAAAATGTGAAATTCATTATGGAAACCATGAACGTCGTGTCCTGAAGACTCAGGGGTGATGGACCATCTAGATTGTTAACGAGGAGAGGGACCATCCAGCTCGTTATCGAGGAGAGGGACCATCCAGCTCGTTATCGAGGAGAGGGACCATCCAGCTCGTTATCGAGGAGAGGGACCATCCAGCTCGTTATCGAGGAGAGGGACCATCCAAGCTTGTAATCGAGGAGAGGAACCATCCAGCTTATTATAGAAGAGAGGAACCATCCAGCTTATTATAGAGGAGAGGGACCATCCAGCTCGTTATCGAGGAGAGGGACCATCCAGCTCGTTATCGAGGAGAGGGACCATCCAGCTCGTTATCGAGGAGAGGGACCATCCAGCTCGTTATTGAGGAGAGGGACCATCCAGCTCATCATCGAGGAGAGGGACCATCCAGCTCGTTATCGAGGAGAGGGACCATCCAGCTTGTAATCGAGGAGAGGAACCATCCAGCTTATTATAGAAGAGAGGAACCATCCAGCTTATTATAGAGGAGAGGGACCATCTAGCTGGTTATCAAGGAGAGGGACCATCCAGCTTGTTACTGAGGAGAGGAACCATCCAGCTTATTACAGAGAGGAACCATCCAGCTTATTATAGAGGAGAGGGACCATCTAGCTGGTTATCGAGGAGAGGGACCATCCAGCTTGTTATTGAGGACAGGCACCATCCAGCTTGCTATGGAAATGACAGCCCATCCAGATGGTTTTCGAGGAGAACATCCAGCTTATCATCGAGGATAGGGACCATCCAGCGTGTTATAGAGAAGAATCATCCAGCTTCTTATCGAGGAGAGGGACCATCCAGCTTCTTATCAAGGAGAGGGACCATCCAGCTTCTTATCGACAGACCATCCAGCTTGATATCAGATATCAGAGCACAGTTCTGTATCTCATGTGGTTGGGGCTGCACTAGTGCCTATGGCAGAAGCAGATCACATATGAATCTCGCCGCCAGTGCTGAGCTTTATATAGAGGGGTTAGAACAACATTTGCTCCATCCAGAGAACGTCTATTTCAGGGAAAGTCTTATATATTTCAGCAGATGTTGGTAAACCAAACACTGCACCCATCAGAGCAGAGCGGGTCCGCTGAGGAAGAGATTGGGTGATGACCCGGCCGCCTGCAGTTCGGACCTTACACCAATATAAAATATAGGCTCATTACGAAACAAAAAACGGCAAAGACCCCGAACTGTGGAAGAGTGAGAATCTGACAAGAACCGGACAACGTTCCTCTATTGAAACTCCAGCGATCATCTCCTCACTTCCCCGACGTTTACAGACTGTTTTACAGAGAAGAGGGGACACTACACAATAGTGGACACGACACGGCACGGGCATGACTTTAATGAAATTAGTCGCTGCCATCGATTTCTAAATGAACTACTTTATTCAAATGAAATGGAAAAATGTCCAACATTCAACTTCTGATCTGTTCCAAGTTCTGCTGTGAATAAAATATGGCGATGAGAGATTTCCAAACCATTGCATCCTTATTGTTTACATCTTACACAGCGCCCGACACACTCACACATATACACAGCATGATCACACTACAAATGTAACATTACAGCATGACCTAATGATACACTTACTACGCATCTTTTACATAATCAATTCAATTTTCATCATTTACTATAGAACTATAAAAATAAATAAAAGTGAAAAAATATGAAAATATAGAAGGAATGTCCCAAATTCTCACATTTAGCACAAAACACCTGTAATACTGACTGATTTATTTCTGAACCAGTATTGGATACTATTTTTTTAAGTCTTTTTCAGCTTATATCTCCACATATAAATAGTTGCTTTACCTCTCGTATACAGAAGTGTTACATCCAGAGGTGCACTTCTAATTCAGCCGGCTGCTGGTCACCTCCGATTGTGGTGCAGAGAGGGGAAAAAATCTCCCAAACTACAAGGTAACATGGCCCCTGCGGAGGCTAGACAAGTAAAGCGAGGTATTTGTAAATGTATATATAGACATGAGAAAGGGTGAGGGGCACGGGGGGCCGATGTGCAATACCAGGAGCACGTACAGCCCCCTCACTTGTGCAGGAAAAAAGCTTTTGCATCAGTAACAGGCACTGATTTAAGGTTCGGTAAGGTACAGCCCTGTAGTGGGTCCGCACTCGCCCATTTCATACCTCTTCCTGATTTGCAGGCTTTTCAGTGGCTTTCTGCTTCTTTTCAGCATCCTCCAGGACCACGGCTTTCGAGGCCAAAAAACCTTCAATGAAAATGAAAACCTACTGTTAAGATACAAGTACAAGATCATCACCTTATAAAGACAATTATACTTAATCTCTCCGACGCCCTTGCTTCAATTTAAGTGACTACCCAGATCCCATTGGTCAATATCAAAATTGCTGCTCGGCCAATTACAATGATCCACTATTCACAATTGTTGATGTCTTAGCTCACCTCCTCCTCCTGTACAATAACTGATAACTTCTATATAGAGTAGAAAACACAGGATCCACCATTCACAATAGGTGATGTCACAGCTCACCTCCTCCTCCTGTACAAAGACTGATAACCCCTCTATATACAGCAGATAACACAGGATCCACCATTCACAATAGGTGATGTCACAGCTCACCTCCTCCTCCTGTACAATGACTGATAACTTCTATATAGAGTAGAAAACACAGCATCCACCATTCACCATGGGTGATGTCACAGCTCACCTCCTCCTCCTGTACAATGACTGATAACACCTCTATATACAGTAGATAACACAGGATCCACCATTCACAATAGGTGATGTCATAACTCACCTCCTCCTCCTGTACAATGACTGATAACACCTCTATATAGAGTAGATAACAGGATCCATTATTCACAGTAGGTGATGTCACAGCTCACCTCCTCCTCCTGCTGTACATTGACTGATAACACCTCTATATACAGTAGATAACACAGGATCCACCATTCACAATAGGTGATGTCACAGCTCACCTCCTCCTCCTGTACAATGACTAACAACACCTCTATATACTGTAGAAAACACAGGATACACCATTCACAATAGGTCATGTCACAGCTCACCTCCTCCTCCTGCTGTACAATGACTGATAACACTTCTATATACAGTAGATAACACAGGAGCCACCATTCACAATAGGTGATGTCACAGCTCACCTCCTCCTCCTGTGCAATGACTGATAACACCTCTATATACAGTAGATGATACAGGATCCACCATTCACAGGTGATGTCACAGCTTACCTCCTCCCCTTCTCTTCACAATGATCTTTGCACACACATTAGATGCTTCAATACCAAACATAAGATCAGGGACTGTACACTGCTGTTAATGTACGTGTTGTCTCCCGAAACAACAGCTAGTTTAAAAACAACAGGGATTTTTGTGTACTTACCGTAAAATCCTTTTCTCTGAGCCACTCATTGGGGGACACAGGACCATGGGCTTATGCTACTGCCACTAGGAGGCTGACATTAAGTAGAAAAAAGATCAGCTCCTTCTCTGCAGTATAAACCACACAAACTGGCTCCAGCCGAACCAGTTCCGTGACAAAGCAGTAGGAAAAAACAAGAACATTATACTAGAGTATACTAACGTCAAACCAAAAAACACACTCAAGCCGTAAGGCCAACAGGGTGGGTGCTGTGTCCCCCAATGAGTGGCTTGGAGAAAAGGATTTTACATTGAGTACACAAAAATCCGTTTCTCCTTTGTCTCATTGGGGGACACAGGACAATGGGATGTCTTAAAGCAGTCCTTGGGTGGGAAACTGACCGGACAGACTAAACCTCACGCCCCAGCTGCCTAGAGGTGCGTTACCGCAGCCTGCAAGATTCGTCTTCCAAGGTTCACATCTGCTGAGGCCTGAGTGTGAATGTTGTAGTGCTTCGAAAAGGTGTGCAGACTGGACCAAGTCGCAGCCTTGCAAACCTGTTCGCCTGACACCTGATGTCGAATGGCCCAGGCGGCCCCCACCGCCCAAATGGAGTGTGCCTTAATAGCTGCCAGGATAGGCCTGTTCCTGACACGGTAAGGCTATGTGCACACGTCAGGATTTCTTGCAGAAACCGGACATTTTCTGTAAGAAATCTGCATGCGTTTTTTTCACGTTTTTCTCGCTCTTTTTTTGCTAATTTTTTGCGTTTTTTTCCAGAGGTTCCCAATGCAATAATACAGTGGGAAATCCGCAAAATTAATGAACATGCTGCGTTTTTTTACCACTATGCTTTTTTTTTTTCGCGGAAAAAACGCAACATTTGCACAAAAATTGCGGAATGCATTATAAATGATGGGATGCATATGTATGCATTTTTAAGCATTTTTATAGCGAAAAAAAGAAAAAAAAAAAATCCTGACCGTGTGCACATAGCTTAAGACTCGAATAGCCAAGCAGATCCACCTGGCTACTGTGGACTTAGAAGCGGCGGGTTCCTTCATGTAACCCTCAGGAAGAACGAATAAGACGTCCGTCTTACGGAAGGACACCGTTTGTGAGACGTACCTTCAGAGAGCCCTCACTTGATCCAGGGTCTGAAGAGCTCCCTCGAAACAGTGCACTTGGATTGGGCAAAACGAAGGCAGGACAATGTCCTAATTAAGGTGAAAGGAAGAGACCACCTTGGGCAAGAAAGTTGGAGATGGCCTGAGAACTACATTGTCCTAGTGAAATAGGAAAGGAGCTGAAGGGGACAGGGCACCTAACACCGATACCCATCTCACTGAGGTCACTGCAAAAAGAAAAGCCACCTTCCATAAAAGGTGGGAGAGAGAGACTTCCTGCAGAGGTTCAAATAGGTACGCAAGGATAGATACGCAAGGACGCAGGTTTCTGAGTGCCAATCATGGTTCTCAAGAGAACCCGGCTTGGGTTAAAAGCCAGGATTAAACAGCCATGCCGTTAAACACAGCCCCCCCCCCCAGTTCTGGTGGTAGATCGGTCCCTGCGAGAGCAAGTCTGTACGATCCGGAAGACATCAGGGAACGTCAGCGACGAGCTGAACCATCTCCGTGTACCACGTTCGGCATGGTTCAGATTTGATCTTCCTGATGAACTTCAGAAGCAATGGAAGCGGAGGTAACACATATGGGTGGTGGAACTGACGCTGCGGAAGAACCAGTGCATCGGCCCCAATGGCCTTTGACATGGTTAAAAGTTATTTTTTTCATTCCTATTACTTTTAGGATATTGCTAGCACTTGTTTTGCCATCCAGCTTGTCCTATTGCAAGAGGATTGTGAACATCACAGCAGGGTTTTTATACTTTCCTTCCTTAAATAAGATTCGGTTCAGGTGATCATCTAATCAGAAGCACATTAAGTAGAATGAGGAGTACTCTGGTTGGAATTCAACTGACACTGGAATGGAATGGCTGTCAGACATGTAGAGAAGCTGATTTTTATAAAACTGTGCAGTGGTCTCTTTATTTTTGCCAAAGCTGTATATGCATGTATATATACACTGTGTGCAGAATTATTAGGCAAGTTGTATTTTAGAGGATTCTTTTTATTATTGATCAACAACTATGTTCTCAATCAACCCAAAAGACTCAAATCCAAAGCTTAATATTTTTGGAAGTTGGAGTGGGGTTTTTTAGATTTGGCTATCATACGAGGATATGTGTTTGTGCAGGTAACTATTACTGTGCAGAATTATTAGACAACTTAATAAAAAACAAATATATTCCCATCTCACTTGTTTATTTTCACCAGGTAAACCAATATAACTGCACAAAATTTAGAAATAAACATTTCTGACATGCAAAAACCAAACCCCCCAAAATGAATAAACCATATTTCCCTTTCTTTATGATGACACTCAGCAGCCTCCATCCATAGATTCTGTCAGGTGCTTGATCTGTTTACGACCAACATTGCGTGCAGCGGCCACCACAGCCTCCAGACACTGTTCCGAGAGGTGGACTGTTCTCCCTCCCTGTAGATCTCACATTTTATGAGGGACCACAGGTTCTCTATGGGGTTCAGATCAGGTGAACAAGGGAAGGGGGCCATGTCATTATTTTTTCTTCTCCGAGACCTTTACTGGCCAGCCACGCTGTGGAATAGTTGGAGGCATGTGATGGAGCATTGTCCTGCATGAAAATCATGTTTTTCTTGAACGATACCGACTTCTTCCAGTACCACTGCTTGAAGAAGTTGTCTTCCAGAAACTGGCAGTAGGTCTGGGAGTTGAGCTTCACTCCATCCTCAACCCGAAAAGGTCCCACAAGTTCATCTTTGATGATACCAGCCCATACCAGTACCCCACCTCCACCTTGCTGGTGTCTGAGTCGGAGTGGAGCTCTCTGCCCTTTACTGATCCAGCCTCTGGCCCGTCCATCTGGCCCATCAAGAGTCACTCTCATTTCATCAGTCCATAAAACCTTTGAAAAGTCAGCCTTAAGATATTTCTTGGCCCAGTCTTGACGTTTTATCTTATGTTTCTTGTTCAGAGGTGGTCGTTTTTCAGCCTCCTTACCTTGGCCATGTCCCTGAGTATCGCACACCTTGTGCTTTTTGTTACTCCAGTAACGTTGCAGCTCTGAAATATGGCAAAACTGGTGGCAAATGGCATCTTGGCAGCTTCACACTTGATTTTCCTTAACTCACGGGCAGTTATTTTGCTCCTTTTTTGCCCAACACGCTTCTTGCGACCCTGTTGGCTATTTGCCATGAAACGCTTGATTGTTCGGTGATCACGCTTCAAAAGTTTGGCAATTTCAAGACTGCTGCATCCCTCTGCAAGACATCTCACAATTTTGGACTTTTCAGAGCCCGTCAAATCTCTCTTCTGACCCATTTTGCCAAAGGAAAGGAAGTTTCCTAATAATTAAGCACACCTTATATAGGGTTTTGATGTCAATTTCATCAACACCCCTCCTCATTACAGAGATGCACATCACCTGATTTACTGTATTGGTAGTTGGCTCTCAGGCCTGAACAGCTTGGAGTAGGACAACATGTATAAAAAGTATCATGGGATCCAAATACAACTTGCCTAATAATTCTGCACACAGTGTGTATGTATATATAAGTGAGCGGGGCTCTGTTGAGGTCAGTATACGAGAAGTGGAGAATGTCACCATGTGCTGTGGCCCCCCACTTGCACATGAAGAGCGCTGCCGGTGGAAAGATGGCCACTGAAGAACCAGGAAGTCTCGTCCTGTGCGAGATACAGTAAGGTTAAAGAGGGCAGTGACTGCACTAATATCTCCTGGATTGTGGCCGGCGAAAGATGGCAGCTGAGATTCACAGAGGGAAGTCTTGCCAGGAGCAAGACGCGCCAAGGGGAGAGAGGAGGTGGCACCACTATTTCCAAAAAGTGGACGGGGCACAGCCGCGACATCATGCCCAGGGGAAGGCCCAAGCCAGGACAGTATGAACCGCTCCTGCTCAGGTCAGCTGCTTTATGGACGGTGCAGGGAACCCTCAATCCACCATCCCTTTACCAGGGAGGTGGAGAGAGACCATCCGCCCTCCATTCATCACCACTGTTCAGTCAGTGGCGATGCAGTGGGGGCCGCACAGACACCATAAGAGCCTCTGTACATCCAAAGGATTCAATCCCCCTAGGATGAAACACGCCTGTGGTCCGGCAAGGTAAGCCTGGATGCAGAGGGGGGTACATGGAGGCGACACTCCATGTGCCCATCTGTTGAAGGTGTGGGGCCAGCGGTGCCCTGAAGCGACCCGTCGCCCCTAACATCTCAGGCATGGAGAAAAAACGTTGCAGGAGGGTGTAAGTGGAGGCGACACTCCACGTTCCCACCTGTTGTAGGTTTGGGGAGAGCGAAGCCCTTAAGGGATCCGTCGCCCCTGTAATCCACGAAGATGTTGAAGAAAACATAAAAATGAAAAAATAAAAAAAGCTATAGATGTGGTCTGAAGATCAAAGCAGTTGCCTCCTACTGACACCAAGCACGGACTGGTTCGGCTGGGGCCAGTGTGTGGTGTATACTGCCGAGGAGGAGCTCATCTTTTTGTGTCCACGTAGTGTCAGACTCCTGGTGGCAGCAGCATAACACCATGGTCCTGTGCCCCCCAATGAGGCGAAGGAAAAAAATCACAATTTTAATGAGAACTGTGATATGGACAACAAAAAAAAACATTACCAAAAATGTTTAATACATGTAGCACAACAGGCCATTTTTCGGATGACACATTCCTTTTAAAAGTCTTTTATTAAAGGAAAATAACTGGCAGAACAATGATTGGTAAGAATTGTTGTTCGCCATCGTCTCATGTAATCAAGGCAGCAATCAACCAAAGAATATGACATTTATTGAATGATCGCCTCTTCGAGCTAAACCACTACCTCACCCCGTCTATAAAGGTCCTTAGAGAAATGCAGGCCACGTGTATAAGTCTCCGCTAGTGGATCACACATTACTGCATGAAAACTTCTCTTCCTTTTTCTCTCATGACAACTTTCCCTTTAAATAGCAGAAACAATTGCTGCACAAGTGCAGAATATTGATTCTTTCTTTCCCAGTCTTCAATGTTCTCTTACACTATTGGACTCTCCAGTAGAGATAAGTGATCCAGATCTTGGCGGTCATTGCACTTCTGAGAGCGGGTCTCGAGTGGTAGCTAAGTAAATCTCCAGCGCTGCGCCTTCTCCGAACAAGCGGAGGACGTGTAAGTGCAGGAAAATATTGAAACGGGAAGAGCATTGCAGATGCAATAATAAATCATTTGCCATATCTTATATATTAACCCTTTCAGCTTCTGGTACTACTTTTGCTTAATTAACATGTACGTTAAAAAAAAAAAAAAAGTTCACACCAGCAGTTTTCTGTCAATAACGAGAAGCCACGGTGACCGTACCACACAAAACGATGCAAGCTAAATGTCAAGGGCTCCCTAGATGAGGTGGGTCCTCTAAGCCCAAGGTCCGGGTGGGCACACAGGCATCAGTATATCAGACAGGTGAAGCACGCAGGACACAGATATTAGACAGGAGCAAGTGTCTCAAAGACTGTAAGACAGGTTGCAGAGGGACTGTAAGCCACAGGCGGAAAGGAGACTTCCAGGAAGCCGCAGGCAGACACGTAGCAGAGGTCTTAGAAGACCGGCAACAAGTAGCAGAGGTCCTGGAAGACCGGGAAGAAGTAGCAGAGGTCCTGGAAGACCGGGAAGTAGCAGAGGTCCTGGAAGACCGGGAAGAAGTAGCAGAGGTCCTGGAAGACCGGGAAGAAGTAGCAGAGGTCCTGGAAGACCGGGAAGAAGTAGCAGAGGTCCTGGAAGACCGGGAAGAAGTAGCAGAGGTCCTGGAAGACCGGGAAGAAGTAGCAGAGGTCCTGGAAGACCGGGAAGAAGTAGCAGAGGTCCTGGAAGACCGGGAAGAAGTAGCAGAGGTCCTGGAAGACCAGGAAGAAGTAGCAGAGATCCTGGAAGACCGGGAAGAAGTAGCAGAGGTACTGGAAGACCGAGAAGAAGTAGCAGAGGTCCTGGAAGACGTAGCAGAGGTCCTGGAAGACCGGGAAGAAGTAGCAGATGTCCTGGAAGACCGGGAAGAAGTAGCAGAGGTCCTGGAAGACCGGGAAGAAGTAGCAGAGGTCCTGGAAGACCGGGAAGAAGTAGCAGAGGTCTTGGAAGACCGGGAAGAAGTTGCAGAGGTCTTGGAAGACCGGGAAGAAGTAGCAGAGGTCCTGGAAGACCGGGAAGAAGTTGCAGAGGTCCTGGAAGACCGGGAAGAAGTTGCAGAGGTCCTGGAAGACCGTGAAGAAGTTGCAGAGGTCCTGGAAGACCAGGAACAAATAGCCAAGGTACTGGACATCATAAGCAGACCGGAGACATCCAGGAGTCTGCAGACAGATATTAGAGTCACGTGTCTGCCTGCGTCTTCCGGGATGTCTCCTGCCCACCTGCCATTTTCAAGTACCTCTTCTACATGTCTGTAGTGTACCGAATGTCTTCCAGTATCTCTAATATCAATCTGCGTTCTCCAGGATGTCTCATGCCTGCCTGCGGCTTTCAGTACCTCTGCTAACGGTCACCTGCCTGTTGTGTTCTCATTCGTCGGCGGCACCGATGCCCATGCCCCATGTACCCACCTGGACCTTGGTAAATGGGGACAGAACAATTGCTACTATGATGGCTCTTTGTCCTCTGCCATTGGCATATTGTCAGCAGCACATCACCGGTGTACACAAGAATATGTGCTGCCAATGACAATGATTCTTAGGCCTGCGTAAAACAATCAAGTCAGAGGACAATCTAGCTGGCTGCTGGCAAATCTCTGCCCTATGTACAAAGGCCAATGCTCGGACGATTATTGGTCCATGTAAAGGGGACTTTTGAACCCACTTTATCTGATCAGCAAATTAATGTTTTTCAGCTGTCATCCCACATTAACAAGTACAAATTTAATTTTGTCAATTCATTCCTATAATTCCAGGAGGAATAACAGAGGAACGTCACAATGCATAATTTTCATAAAATATGTTACAGAGATGGTATTTTAATGGGAAATCCAAATGTTCACTAAAGCAGACGGGTCAGAGAGCTGATAGTTCCTCTAACCTCTTAAAGGAAATCTGTCAGCAGGTTTTGCAATGTAATCTGACAGCAACATGATTTAGGAACAGAGACCCTGGTTCCAGCGATGTGTCACTTAGTTTATTGGGTGGATTAGTTGTGATACAATCCCTGTTTTCTCTGCGGCAGATCTAGCAGAGCACGGAATTCTGAGCTGTGTATAACCCCACCCACACCACTGATTGGATGCTTTCTGTGCATAACCCCGCCCACGCCACTGATTGGATGCTTTCCGTGTACATTGTATAGACATAAAGCAGCCAATCAGTGGTGTGGGCGGGGTTGGACCAGGAGGCACTAGACACCTAGTCCTGTAGTGATAATCTCCTGCTAATAAAACGGATTGTATTGAAGCATCAAAACACAGACCAGAAATTGACATCACTAGAATCAGATTCTCTGCCCCTACATTATGCTGATTTCAGATTACATAGCAAAAACCTTCTGATAGATAACCCTTAAAGGAAGCACATTTTTTCCATAGTGATACGGTTCTATAGACTGGTCTCAAAATTAAAATGATACCTTTTTATTTTATAGAGATCCAGTGTGATAGTCATGAGAGAGAAGCCATATGCAAATTAGCCTGAAAGTGCAGCCGTGGAGTGTCACTGCACTCAAAATAAGCAGAGCAAAAAGTGCACTGACACTCCCCCTGTGCATATGGCTTCTGTGTTAGATTTCTCATGATTGACACATCAGATCTAAAAAAAAACAAAAAAAAAACACTTTTTTCTTTTAATAGGGTGCTATACCACATCTGTAAATAAAAACAGACTGACAGGTTACCTTTAAGTTTTTCTAATAGGACAATGATACAAAATCACAAGCCGACCCTTGAGATGGAGTTTTGGAGTGATCATCACAGTCTCCAGAGCCAACTTACAGGAAAATTAAAGGGGTTTTCCACTATTCGGACAGCCCTTTCTCAATTATAACATTTCACCATGCAAAATAAAAACAGCCTGTACTCGCCGTTGGTGCTGGCACTGCTCTAGCGATGTTGGCGCTGGGGTTCCCATGATAGTGCTAGGTCATGTGATCCCTGCAGTCAATCAAGGGTCAGTAATGGGCCATCTTACTTTCACTTCTTTCAGACAAAACTGACATCCGGAGAAAGTCCGAGAACAGCAGCAGTTCTGATTTCCTCCAGATATCAGTTTTGTCCAAAGGGATTGAAACTGAAGCAGCCTATTGGTGGCGGCAAAGTTCCTGTGACAGTGTTATGTGAGCCCTGCAGCCAATCAAGGGTCAGTAATGGGCCATTTCACGCTCACTCCTTTCAGACGAAATTGACATCCGGGGGAAGTCAGAGAACAGCAGCAGTTCTGATTTCTTCCCGATGTCAGTTTCGTTAAAAGGGATTGAGAGTGAAGTAGGCCAATTGTGGCCGCAGAGTTCCCGTGATATAATGTCATGGGAGCCCCGGGAGCAGACATCGCTGGAGCAGCGCGGACACCGCAGGCGAGCACATGCCCAGGATAAGACCTTACCTGTTATCTTGTTTAGCCGGGCACGCTTGGCTTGGAAAGAGCTGGCTTGGCTGATCTTCCTCTTCAGTAACACCTCGTCATCTCGCTGCTGGAGCGGCAGTTTAGGAAATTCTTCTACCGGTAATTCAATTTCTACGTTTTAAGACACTTACATTAGTTTACAGAATGAAAGTGATAAAAAAAACATTCTGAGTTAAAAAAATTTATATAATCTGATATCCAAAATGCAAGCTGCTTATGTCATAATGTAGGGGGAGAAAGGCAATTCTGATTCATAAGCTTATCAAATAATTTTCAGAACAGAAGTCCGAGACCCCACCGGTCCTCAGAATCAAGTGGCCGCAGTACCCCTTTCGTTTTAGGGAACATATAAAGAGAAAATATCCACTACTAAATACTTATAGCAGCAAAAAGTACAAAATAATCCAGCAGCTCATTTAAATCATTATCCTACGAGAGCGTAAAGAAATTGTAAATAAAATATAAATCCCAAAGGAACTAACAATGTAAAAAAAGTAAGAAACAAAGTTTTCAAAAACATAAAAAAGTAAGAAATAAATATAAAAGTTGAAATCATCTCCTTTTTTTCCCGGTTAAAAATAAAGGAACAAAAAAAATAAATAAATAAAGATATGTGGCATCGCCGTGCTGCAAAAGTATGAAATTAATTATCGTATATACTCATGTAAAAGCTGATTGAGTATAGCCGAGGCACCTACTTTTGCCACAAAAAAACTGGGAAAATGTATTGACTCGAGTATAAACCGGGTATTTATTGTCGCCTCATTCCTACCCTGGTCTGCATGGCTCCTTATCCCCATCCTGGTCTGCGTGGCTCCTCATCCCCATCCTTGTCTGCGTGGTTCCTCATCCCCATCCTTGTCTGCGTGGCTCCTCATCCCCATCCTTGTCTGCGTGGCTCCTCATCCCCATCCTTGTCTGCGTGGCTCCTCATCCCCATCCTTGTCTGCGTGGCTCCTTACTCCCATCATTGTATGCATGGCTCCTTATCCTTCATCCTTGTCTACGTGGCTCCTTACTCCCATCCTTGTCTGCGTGGCTCCTTATCCCCATCCTTCTCTGCATGGCTCCTTATCCCCATCCTTCTCTGCATGGCTCCTTATCCCCATCCTTCTCTGCATGGCTCCTTATCCCCATCCTTCTCTGCATGGCTCCTCATCCCCATCCTTCTCTGCATGGCTCCTCATCCCCATCCTTCTCTGCATGGCTCCTCATCCCCATCCTTCTCTGCATGGCTCCTCATCCCCATCCTTCTCTGCATGGCTCCTTATTCCCATCCTTGTCTGAATGGCTCCTTATCCCCATCCTTGTATGCATGGCTCCTTATCCCCATCCTGGTCTGCATGGCTCCTCATCCCCATCCTTGTCTGCATGGCTCCTTATTCCCATCCTTGTCTGCATGGCTCCTTATCCCCATCCTTGTATGCATGGCTCCTTATCCCCATCCTTGTCTGCATGGCTCCTTATCCCCATCCTTGTATGCATGGCTCCTTATCCCCATCCTTGTATGCATGGCTCCTTATCCCCATCCTTGTATAAATGGCCCACAAGAGAAAAGCATAAAAAGAAAAAAAAACATTCTTCCCTGTGCACCCTTGCCGCATCTAGTTCCGGTGCCAGAAGCTGCAGCGGCTGAGCAATCACGTGTCTCCGCTTATTAAGGGAATTAATATTGACCTCTCTCCACCTATGGCAGTGGAGAGAGGTGAATATTCATAACTTTGAAGTAGCCTGCACCCACGATAAACCGGTAGCTGCTGGAAGACTGCGGCTGCAACTGTGCGCACGCTACAAGAGAAATGAATATTCATTGCCAGTGCACAGCTGCAGACGCAGCCACCGGCTCCTGCCTCCTGTGACTCGCTGCTCCCCCTCCCCGCCATCTTCCGGGACAATGACTCGTGTATACGCTCAGAAGGGCGTTTTCAGTACAAAAAAATGTGCTGAAAAACTCAACTTAAACATGAGTATATACGGTAAGTGGGGAAAAAAAAAATATAACTTGACAAATGCATTTTTTTTTGTTTGTGGTCACTGCACCTCCCGAAAAAAAAAGTAATAATAAGCAATCAAAGCATCGTAAGTACCCAAAATTGATATCAATAAAAACATCAGCTTACCATGCAAAAGAAATAAAAAACAAGCTTCAACTCATCACCATTAACATAAAAATAGAAATGTTCATGTTCAAGTTCTCAATAAAAGGCAACAGCAAGGAATTTTTTTTTTTTTTTTTACAATATTCTAAATTTTCAACACTTAAATAAAACAATAAAAAATAGTAACTGAAGTGTTTGATATCACCGCAATGTTTCAAGGTCATTGTAGTTGCATTTTTTTTTTCACCATTTCATCACACTTGAAATTTTTCTTTTTGACATTTTTCAATATATTTCAAACAACACGAGCGATTTTTGTACCCAGGTTGCGGCTCGACGTCGGCTCCTCTTCCTTGTGGAGTAGTTCCGGAGGTTTACTGGTGGGGGCGTCTTCCTTTTTTGAAGATGCTTTTTGTATTTTTTTCTCCTCTTTAATGTCTTTATTGCTGTTAACGCTCGTCCTTGGCTTGTTGGTGGGCTTGTTCTTGGCCACGGCCGCAGCTGCTTTGACTAACGCTATCCAGTCCTGGACAAACGAGAAGTCAGTAGTTGGTATCTACAGTATACTCACTGTTATGGAGAGAAAGCATGCAGTACCTATTTCAGCCACTACACGCAATATGGCGCTGTGACACGCCCAATGGTGCAAATCCCTCCAATCCGCTGATCGGTGGGAGTCGGACCCCTACAATCAGATACTGAGGAGCCTAACCTAATGATAGGCCTCCGACATTACAATCCCATAATAACCCTTTAAGGCAGGGTAAAGTCCCATAAATAGTGACTGCGCAGGGACTTTGTGCCAGGACCCAATTACATGCAGGAAAAAGAAGGCAAGCTGGGTTAATGGTGGGCTACCTGGCCTCTGGCATCTTCTGGCATGGACTTAATGTGCATCTTCTTCAGGCATCGAATGACTCCATCATAAAACTGCACAGTATAGTTACCTGCGAGGGCAAAAAACACACGAGGTCAGCTGGGAACAGTCACAAGAAATGGAAATATTAGATAAAAATTAGGGGAAAAAAAAATAATCTCCGTAACTACGACTACAGACAATAACATCGACCTCTTTTTATCCAGTGCACATGGTCATTGATTAGCCATAAGGTTAACCCCTTCCCTTCAGAATAATTTAACATTGGATTTTTTTTCTGGGGGGTGGGGTCTGTTTCACTTAATTTATTTCCTCTTTTTCTACCAACAGCGATAACTTAAAGAAGTATTCCCATCTCCAAGATCCTATCCCAATAAGTAATAATAATATTAGCAACTACCTTCAACTAGAAATGTAGTATAGTTCTTCCGATTAGCCATGTCTCTTTCCCCATGTGCAGGCACTGCAGGACCTTAGGCATCCATGGTTACGGCCACCGATATAGTGATAGTTAGTTAGCTAGTTGCTAATGGTCGTAACCATGGATACTTAAGGTCCTGCACATGAGGAAAGACACATAGCTAATCAGAAAAACTATACAACGTTTAAATTGGAGGTATTTGCTATTATTATTACACCTATTTCATACTGAGATATGATCTTGGGAGATGGGAATACCCCTTTAAGTGTTGTATTTCATTTTAAAATTAAAAAGGCTGTCCGCTACTCTGACAACCCCTTCTCAATCCGTGTGTTTGCCCCCAATAAAATAATAACGCTTATACTCGCCTCCCGATGCTACAGGAACGTTACAGCGGTGCTCGCCCTGTCTCTCTCGGGGCTTGCATGACGTAATAATGTCATGAGAGCCCCGGGAGAACTGGCGCTGACACCGCTGGAATGGCGCAGACACCGGAGGCGAGTATTATTTTACTGGAGGAAACAGAAGGGAGTGTCCAAGTAGTGGACAAACCCTTTAAGTATAAAATATAATTTTTTATTTTCTATTTTTCTTCTATTTTAAAGCAGAGATTTTTTTTTCAGGAATGATTAATATTACCGTATATACCTCTCGCTCATCCTCATTAAATCCCAATTATAATAACTTTAATGATTTCTCGAGAAGCCCAGAACCCCAAAATAGCATTGATGGATCCCCTCGATAGCCGATCGGCACCCAATGAAAAGCATTTAAATATCGATTGACACTGGAATCTAAATGGTTAATAAGCAGCAAACAGAACCAACTCCTATCCCTCCTGGTAAAGACAGGCGCTAGCTGTATAACACAGCCGGCACCCGACGGGCGGGCAGTGACTATCATGGCTGACGACGGGGTTACTTTTCAGAACCACGAACCTTCCTTATTTATGGTTTCGATCTTGGCAGGATAATACCGACAATCGGTCCAGCGGGCCAGAACTTCTTCACCTTCTTGAAAATCCTATAATAAAAAAAAAAAAAAAAAAAAGGCGACATAATAAAATTTGGGGATCTATTTTGGAATTCCGGAACCAAGACTAATTTCGGCGATGGCTTGGGCACAATGGCCGAACCCTGCGTTCACCCTAGCAGGCTGCCACCCAAACAACCTAAGGCCCTCGTGTATCATTATGGCGTGGGGCAGGAAAGTGTGCGGTGATCACATGCGCTGTAGGGATTTCTTGATCGCCTGCAGCGGTGGCGGATACACAACGTTGGAAATAGAGAGGAGGTTTTTTTTTTTTAATTTACCTTGTGATAGCCATGAGGAGGGAAAACCTTAAAACGTCTTACAGTGATCGGTCTGTATTATACTCCAGAGCTGCATTCATAATTCTGCGGTGTAACATCTAAACATAATCAAACCTGGACGCTGACCCAAGTCTTTTACTGCCGTCACATTGATGGCTCCATAAGTGATGTTCTGCATACATTGCCATGGATCAGTAAAGTCTGTCTGAAGAGGGAGCGCTGACTGGGAGAATTGTGAGCGCAGCTCTGGAGACAACGCGAGCACAGCACGTGATCAAGCTTCGGATCAGTATAGGATACAATCTAGAGATCGCTCTTTTTACTACATTTTGCAATACTGCGAGATTACAGTATAAAAGTGCAAGTGAGCAAAAAGGATTAAGTGAAAAATAATAAGTAAAAAAAAAAAACTAAAAACAATAAAAACTGGAATAACCCCCACCCTTGTTCCACATCTGATAAAACATGAAAAAAATACACATTTGATATCGTCCGATCTATGAAAATACTACATTATTTAACGCGTACAGTACATGCCATAAAGACGAAAAAAGACGAAAAACGATGAAAGGGAAAAATGTCAGACTCGGTCTCTCCACCCCCCAAAAAAATTGTATTATGTTCCCCAAATAGGTAAAAAAAATACAGTCACCGGTCTCAAAAAAACGGTAACCAAAAAATACACACAGTTGGCGCTGCCATAATACAAGAACGATGCTGCCAGGTCATTTTTTACTACACAATGATTTTGTCGCCATTTTTAATTTTACTTTTATATTTTATAGCACGTAATATGGGGAAGTGAACGGTGTCATTCAAGACTACAATTCCGCCCTCAAATCAAAGTTTGGATTCTAAAAAGTTCATGGAACCCTCCCCTGGTCAATCACGCAGTCCTCGCCGCTGCCCCCCAGTGTTGTTAGCAGCTATGATGTCATATAGTCACCGCTGCAGGCAATCACTGAGCTCAGCCGTTCTGAGTACAGCACTAGGAACAGGGGTTTATTGAAACCGGAAAACCCCTTAAAGTAAGGCCCACCCTGCTCAGTGACCGATATTTCCCCTAGAGGAGCGGATACCCGAGGAGGAGCGTTAGGATACCGGGCGTTACAGGACACGTACAACGTTCTCCTCCTCGTCCCGCGGTCCTTCTTTCCGGAGCGCCGGCTTCTCCAGAGGACGGATGCGGCTGCTGTCCCAGCGAATCCACTCGTCGTATCGACTGCTCCAGCGCTCAAAATGGACCAGCATTTTCTCTTCTTCATAATCGATTTTCTCAATCTTTGACGGATACCTGAAGAAAGAAAAGAATCAGCACCGTGGAAAGAGAAGGTTCTGCCATTGTCTGATGGAGGTCACGCTTCTCACCGTTCTTACCGCCTCCGATTGCTGGCAGTGACTGGGAACATTACGTTTTATTTTTTTATTTCTGTGCATCCAGAGGCTGAAACCTGCACAGACCTTTTACGTTTGTGGCTGAAAGTTTGTTATAATTGTATCCATGCCTACAATTTCCATCGCCCCATGGGGAGAGGGTCATTTACGGCCTCCGTGCATCGCTGGCTGCAGAATGATCGAGGACTCCCCTCCGAAACCTTCATTAAGGGTTGACACTTTAAACGCGATAATTTAACAATTACGGAGTTTGATGTAATTTTTGTGGCGACTGGCTGCAAAATGAGTTACCGGAGAATCAGTCAGTGAGCTCTTCTGACGAGGGGAACGTTTGCAATTATTATATGTCTTTTTCGGAGCTCCTCTCAGCTGATTAATAACTACTGATCACACCAAGTTTTATCCCAAAAGGTGGAGATCCCCCCTCAACCGTCATGGCGAATTTTTTATTTTACTGTAGTCAGAGCAGGAACCTTTCCTCCAGTGGTCACAGCTACACCCTAACCCCCAATAGTCATGGCAGAGCTTTGTATTATCCAGACACATCAGATGCCTCCTTTCCTCCAATGGTCACAGCTAAAGCCTAACCCCCAATAGTCATGGCAGAGCTTTGTATTATCCAGACACATCAGATGCCTCCTTTCCTCCAATGGTCACAGCTAAAGCCTAACCCCCATTAGTCATGGCTGAGCTTTGTATTATCCAGACACATCAGATGCCTCCTTTCCTCCAATGGTCACAGCTAAAGCCTACCCCCCATTAGTCATGGCTGAGCTTTGTATTATCCAGACACATCAGAAGCCTCTTCTTTCCTCCAGTGGTCACAGCTAAAGCCTAACCCCCATTAGTCATGGCTGAGCTTTGTATTATCCAGACACATCAGAAGCCTCTCCTTTCCTCCAGTGCTTATAGCTACACCCTAAACCCCAATAGTCATGACAGTGCTGCCTATACTTCTGTGGTCATATCCCAGGCCTCCTTCCTCCAGTAGTTACAGCTACAGCCTAACCCCCAATAGTCATGACAGTGCTGCCTATACTTCCGTGGTCATATCCCAGGCCTCCTTCCTCCAGTAGTTACAGCTACAGCCTAACCCCCAATAGTCATGACAGTGCTGCCTATACTTCTGTGGTCATATCCCAGGCCTCCTTCCTCCAGTAGTTACAGCTACAGCCTAACCCTCAATAGTCATGGCAGAGCTTCCTATTATCCATCAGTCATATCAGAAGCCTCTCCCACTTTCCACCAGTAGTCACAGCTACATCCTAACCCACAACATTCATGGCAGGGCTCCCTATTCCCCAGTAGTCACATCAGAACCATCTCCCCCCTTTCCTCCAGGGTGCAGCCTTCGATCTTATTAACAGCGGTGCCGTAAAGGAGATCCATAGGAGAACTGGTGAACTCTCTCACAGCAGCTCAGTGATACACTGCGGGAGCGATCACCTCGAGTCAGTGTATCGCCGGCTGTCTGAGAAGTCATATCAGTGACTGCTCTCGCAGTGATCAGGATCGTCGTGGGACATTATGGATTATCTTCTCCGCGGACAGGTGAGGAATATTGTAGTTTATTATTTTATTTTTGTTGCAGAAGATGTTGGCGTTGGTGGATTAGGCGTTCGGTGAGTATGGTTTAATTAACATAATTAAAGGGGTCTGCGTAATTATTTCAAATAAAGGACTTTATTCTGGCTGTCTGTGTTTTTATACAATATCACTATGGGGTTAGTAATGGAGAGGTGTCTTATAGACGCCTCTCCATTACTAAACTGTGGGCTTGATGTCACCTAACAATACAAAAGTGACATCAAACCCACAAATATGAACCCCACTTGCCACCGCTACAGGGTAAGTGGGAAGAACGAGGCTAAGCACCAGATTTGGTGCAGGTATGTTTCCACGTTCAGGAAACGCTGCGTTTTTGACGCTGCGTTGAGCCGCAGCGTCAAAAACGCAGCATCCAGATGTTACAGCATAGTGGAGGGGATTTAATGAAATCCTGTCTCCACTATGCAGTAAAAAACGCATGCGGCAGACCCGCGGAAACGCACATGCGGCGCGTCTTTTCAGAACGCAGCATGTCGTTACAATAAGCAAAACACGCAAGAACACCGCAGGTGACCTGCCAGTGACCTCAGGTGCAGATTTGGTCAGGATTTTACCTGCATAAAATCCTGACAAAATCCTGAAGCATGCCTGAACGTGGACACATACCCTTATAGATGCGCCATTTCTTGGGCAGCTGAGAGCTGATGTTTTTAGTCTGGGAGGTGGAAATATTAATGGCCCCTTCCTAGGCTATTAATATCAGCCCGCAGCTATCTGCCTAGTCTTTGCTGGTTAGATTTTATAGGAGGACCCTATGTCAATTTTTTTTTCTGGGGTCCCCCTGTAAACTAGCCAATAAAGCCTAAGCTGTGTGCTGATATTAATAGCCTGGGAACCTTTATGGCTACTGGCTCCTTCCCAGAATATTAACATCAGCCCTCAGGCGTCAGCTTTCCCTCTGCTGGTTATTAAAATTACACAGGAGCCCACACAATTTTTTTCGTTAGAATTAACAGTTGCTGTCTGGTTACAGCCTATGTACGTTTGTTCTGCTAACGCTCCTGCATAGGCTGGTGACAATGTGTGTGTGATATTGTGTGTTTGTGTTTACTTATCGGCTTAGTGTTGAGGGTGTGGGGCTGATACCTTTTCATTAAGGTACCTTCACACTAAACGATGCTGCAGCGATCCAGACAACGATCCGGATCGCTGCAGCGTCGCTGTTTGGTCGCTGGAGAGCTGTCACACAGACAGCTCTCCAGCGACCAACAATGCCGGTAACCAGGGTAAACATCGGGTTACTAAGCGCAGGGCCGCGCTTTGTAACCCGATGTTTACCCTGGTTACCAGCGTAAAAGTAAAAAAAAAAAAAAAAACGTACATACTTACCTACCACTGTCTGTCCCCCAGCGCTGTGCTTCCTGCACTGTGTAAGCACAGCGGCCGGAAAGCAGAGCGGTGACGTCACCGCTGTGCTCTGCTTTCCGGCTGCCCGGCGCTCACACTGCAGAGAAGCACAGCGAGGGACAAACAGCGGAATGTAAGTATGTAGTGTTTTTTTTTTTTTACTTTTACGCTGGTAACCAGGGTAAACATCGGGTTACTAAGCGCGGCCCTGCGCTTAGTAACCCGATGTTTACCCTGGTTACCAGCGAAGACATCGCTGAATCGGCGTCACACATGCCGATTCAGCGATGTCAGCAGGAAGTCCAGCGACGAAATAAAGTTCTGGCCCTTCTGCAGCGACCAACGATGGCACAGCAGGATCCTGATCGCTGCTGCCTGTCAAACTGAACGATATCTCTAGCCAGGACGCTGCAACGTCACGGATCGCTAGCGATATCGTTCAGTGTGAAGGTACCTTTACTAAAAACCTAGAGCTAGGTGTCAATGAAAGCTGCTGACACCAAGCCCTAAACCCACTACCCTGATGCCTGCATCAGCATGAAAAAGTTGGTGTTGAACCAAGAAATTACATCACAGAACTTTTAGGTTTTTTTTTTTAAATCTTTATATAGCTCACAAAAACATTCATTGCTAAACAAAACCGCTTGCCAAAAAACACGTTTTTTCTGCAGCGTTTTTCCTGCCAAGAGATGCTGAAACCTAGCAGAAATTTCTGCAAGCAAATACTCAACTTGCGCAGATAACCAAAGCTATGTGCGCACGTTGAGTATTTGCTTGCAGAAATTTCTGCAAGGTTTCTGCATCTCTTGGCAGCAAAAACGCTGCGGAAAAATCCGCTACGTTTTTGGTGCATTTTTTTCCTCTGCATTCAATGTGGCAAAAATGCAGGTAAAAACACACAAAGAATTGACATGCTGCAGATTTAAATGCACAGCAAGTACTGAAAGGAAAAATACTGATCATGTGCACAGCACTTCAGAAATCTCATTGATTTTGCTGACATAAGGATATACTAGCATTTTTGGGCCAATTCTGCAAGGAAAATAACACCTCAAACATGCAGTGTGTGCACATAGCCTTATATGTTTTCTTGAAGAAAAAAACCTTGCTCCACTCGTAAGTCACAACCAATCATTCCTCAGGGACACTACTGACTTTCTATCTGTTCTAAGCAATCTCGACCCTATACCTACGTGAATACTTTTCTGCCCAATGATGAAAGGTTACAGCCGCAGGGTGTATAGACCCCACACTAGGTAGAAGATTAGAGGAACACAATCAACAACAGGATGACTTTCATTGTAGTAAAAAGCAAATTCTGCTTACGCATCTTGGCACTTATCAGGATTTTTTTCAAACGTAGGACCAGTTCTACTTTTTTTAAAAATGGCACCGCAATGGGATCAATTGTAGCCCCCTATATGCAAATATGTATAGGCCAAGTTTGAAGAAGTACCCATGTACACACACATGTGTTATCCATCCAACGTGTAATACCACAGAAGAGATTTATTGATGACATCTTCATTTGGCAGAGCACAATGCACACACTACCTATACTCTTCAACAAACTAAACAGTGCTCTCACTGTGATATACACTCACCTTGTAGATCTGGATCTACTGTCGGATCATATTTACAAGATCTCAGCACGAGATTTCCTATTACTATTACTCCTAAACTATATCCAGATTATTGTTATTTTTATATAAAACATTGCTTCCATGTATTATGTTCCTGGATTGTATTGGTCTGTTCTATTTGCTTTTATTTTAATGTTCGTTATTATATTTCTGTATATGTTGTTACAGACTCCTTGAGAAAAAAAAACCTGCAAGCTTGAAACATTGGATATAATCTGTTTTCTTGTTGCTCGAATTAATAAAATATTCCCTCATTATACAGGCTTCACATCTATATAATTGTGCTGGGGTCTATGGATCACCTTTCCTACAGTAGCCACAACTGGGGTCCTTACCCCAATAGTTATAACTGTGCTCCTTATTCCCCCAGCAGTCACATCAGAACCTCTCCGAATTTCCTTCAGTAGTTACTGCTGCAGTCAGTCTCCCCAATAGTCATTACAATGCTCCCTATTCCCCCAGCAGTCAAATCAGAACCTCTCCAAACTTGCTCCAGTAGTTACTGCTGCAGTCAGTCTCCTAAATAGTTATTACAGTGCTCCTTATTCCCCAGGAGTCACATCAGAACCTCTTCGACTTTCCTCCAGTAGTTGCTACCACAGATAGTCTCCCCAATAGTTATTACAGTGCTCCCTATTCCCCCAGCAGTCACATCAGAACCTCTCCGAATTTCCTCCAGTAGTTACTGCTGCAGTCAGTCTCCCCAATAGTTATTACTGTGCTCCCTATTCCCCCAGCAGTCACATCAGAACCTCGCCGACGTTCCTCCAGTAGTTACTGCCACAATCAGTCACCCAACAGTCATGGCAGAAATACCTACTGTCCAGCTGTCACATCAGAACTTCTCCCACTTTCTTCCAGTCGTTACCACCGCAGTCAGTCCCAAACTAATCATTACAGAGATTCCCAACCCCCAGGAGTCACATCAGAACGTCTCCCACTTTCCTTGAGTAGTTAAGGCTGCAATCGGTCCCCCATTAGTCATGGCAGAGCTTCCCATTCCCCAGTGGTCGCAGCAGGGTTTTAGTCCTCACCCAATACTTCAAGGTAGCTTTGTCCTTCCCCAATATTGAAATGTGCCCCCCTCTAACACATATTAGCAGCTCTTCGGCTGTGTTCACACTTGTGTTATAAGCTCCATTCAGCCTTAATTGTATTTTCAACCAAAAGAAGTGGATAAAATACCAGCAGACCTCAACAAGACATCTCGATGAGATTGAACATGTACAGTAGTGTCCAAAATACCAGCAGTGAGTTCACAAACACGAGAGAATCACAAAACCTTTCTACCAGGCGTTATTTCCAGCATTGGGGACATTGCACGCTGGTTTCTAATTCACAACATGAAGAGGAATGTGGATAATCTGTAACTACAGAAAATAACAAAGAACATTGGGCCGTTCTAATAATCCGCAGCGTCTGCTTTTGTCTTCACAGACTCACAATATTACTATTTTTTGTGGATTTCTCATTCCTGTGAATCACTGACCTAATATTTAGTTGTTACCCGCAGTTTTTTAGAACGGCTTCACATCTATGTTGCATAGAGTCACCAACTTCTGTCACCTGTGATTCCAGCCCAGGATCCTCGGACGACATCCCGCAATATTCTGGCATTTGTTGTTTTTTGTCTCAGAAACGCCATTTTTGATGTCACCCCACAAGTTGTCCTATCGGATTAGGGTCCGGGGATTGGGCCGGCCGCTCCATAACCTCAATTATGTTGCACTGGAACCAAGATGTTGCTCATTACTGGTGTGTTTAGGGTCGTTGTCTAGATGAAACCCCCATTTCAAGGGCATATCCTCTTCAGCATTATGCAACGTGACCTCTCCAAGTATTTTAATATGTGGAAACTGGTCTGGCACCATAGTAAGAGGAACCTGCCCATATCATGATGCTGGCTCCACCATGCTTCACTGTGTGCAGACTGTTCCGTGGTCTGAATGCAGAGTTTGGGGGTCGTCTGATGAACTGTCCGCGGCCCTCGGACCCAAAAAGAACAATTTTACTTTCATCAGTCCACAAACTGTTTCTCCATTTCTCTTTAGGCCAAATGAGGTGTTCTTTGGCACATTGTGTCAGCTTCAGTAAAGGTCTTTATTATCAGTGGGACTTTGCAGGGACTTCTTGGTCAGAGTTTAGCATCACACAGATGTCTTCTGTCACAGTCCTCACAGGTCACTTGAGACTGTGATCTTCCTGGAGCCGATCGCTGGCTGATCCTTTGCCATTCTTCCATCTATTAGAATGGTCGTCTCCATTGTAAAGCATTGGAGATCATCTTTACTGAACAGACGATCATTGTCTGCCCTTCTTTATAAGTTTTACCTCAACTTTCTCTGGCTTTCAAGGAGAAACGCAAGTACAACATTTCCTGGCTTCACCCTTAAAGGGAACTTGTCGGCGGGATTGTGCCCAGTTACCTACAGACAGTGTCAGGTCGGCGCCGTTATACAGATTACACTGATACCTGGTGATGAAATCAGTCTTGTGGTTCTTGTTAAAACGTTATTTTCAGTTAATGATATGCTCGTGCTCCGGGCGGCCTGGCTTATGACAGGTCACTGATCCCTCACTGACCTGCCCCTATTTTACATACTGAACAATATATGTATTGAAAAAAATAGAGGAAAAAAAAATCACCTACGCTGCAGTATGATCGCATCTATAATATGCATTAAATTGTTTTATTTAGACACATACATTAATTCTGAAAAAAATAAAAAAATCTCTCTCAAAATGGCGCCGGTTGCGCCTGCACAGTATCATCTATCGGCGATAAAATAGATGATACTGTGCAGGTCCGGCCATTTAAAGTTTTTTTTGTTTGTAGAATAAATGTTTGTAACTAAATAAAACAATTTAATGCATATCATTAGATGCGATCATGCTGCAGCATAGGCGATTTTTTTTTCTCGTTTTTCAATACATTTACTATTCAGTATGTAAAATAGGGGTAAGTCAGTGAGGGATCAGTGACCAATGATAAGCCATCAGTATGAATACCGAAGCAGAGCACCACATGCAGACCCCACAGGGCGCCCCGGAGCACGAGCATATCATTAACTCAGAACTGAAAATAAAGATTAAACAAGAACCACAAGACAGATTTCATCACCAGGCATCATTGTAATCAGTATAACGGCGCTGACCTGACACTATCTGTAGATTACTGTGCACAATCATGCTGACAGGTTCCCTTTATATAAGGGCCCCCTGATTCACGCCAGTTTCTGCACAGAATTGTTGACCTCCCCGATTGGACCCCACACAGCTATTATTGTAAACACTTTCCCCTTTCAATTAATTATTCTAATACACAAACTCAGAATCCTGCAGATCATGAACGCGGAGTCTGGTGGTTTTCTTAGAATCTACGGCACCGACTGGTAAATTGTGTGACGTGTGGTGATAGAATTTATACCAAAAACAGAGATTACTCTGGGCAGTCACATTGGACTGCTAGTATTTACCTGTGTCGCCTATATTATTTTCATTAGTAAAAACTAGACCATGACATTTCTTTTTTTTTTTTATTTACACATTTTCATTTTAGAATTTAAGATTTGTATTACAATATTTGAAGGCTTATGGGGGCACTAATAAAAGCGTTAGAGATATGACAGCAGCCACATGGGCCATAGGCAGCAAAAGACTGGCTCTAACATTCAAAGAAAAGCTTTCTAAGCATGCACTGATCTGTGCAGAAGTCACTGTGCAGGAAAAAGGAGAGGTGAGCTGTGATATCCTGAATGGTGGATCCTGCGTTATCTACTGTGTATAGAGGTGTTATCAGTCATTGTACAGGAGAAGGAGGTGAGCTGTGATATCCTGAATGGTGGATCCTGTGTTATCTACTGTATATAGAGGTGTTATCAGTCAGAAACCTGCAGTTCCAGCAAAGGTAATCAGTTTTTGACAATTATGAGAGACAATTACCTTTCACAACTGGTTCAGGACCCAACAAGAAGGGGGGCACTGCTAGACCTAATATTAACCAACAGGCCAGACCGCATATCAAATATAAGGGTTGGGGGTCACTTGGGAAATAGCGATCACAAAATAATAAGTTTTCAAGTATCCTTTAAAAAGATGTGTAGTAGAGGGGTTACAAGGACACTAAACTTCAGGAGGGCAAATTTCCAACGGATGAGAGAGGATCTTGGTGCAATTAACTGGGACGATATCCTGAGACACAAAAATACACAAAGAAAATGGGAGACGTTTATTAGCATCCTGGATAGGACCTGTGCACAGTATATACCGTATGGGAATAAACATACTAGAAATAGGAGGAAACCAATATGGCTAAATAGAGCTGTAAGGGGCGCAATAAGTGACAAAAAGAAAGCATTTAGAGAATTAAAGGAAGTAGGTAGTGAGGAGACATTAAATAAATACAGAAAATTAAATAAATTCTGTAAAAAGCAAATCAAGGCAGCAAAGATTGAGACAGAGAGACTCATTGCCAGAGAGAGTAAAAATAATCCTAAAATATTCTTTAACTACATAAATAGTAAGAAACTAAAAAATGATAGTGTTGGCCCCCTTAAAAATAGTCTGGGTGAAATGGTGGATGAGGATGAGGAAAAAGCCAATATGCTAAATGACTTTTTTTCATCAGTATTTACACAAGAAAATCCCATGGCAGACAAAATGTCTAGTGATAAAAATTCCCAATTAAATGTCACCGGCTTAACCCAGCAGGAAGTGCGGCGGCGTCTAAAAATCACTAAAATTGACAAATATCCGGGCCCGGATGGGATACACCCTCGAGTACTGCAGGAATTAAGTACAGTCATTGATAGACCATTATTTTTAATCTTTAAAGACTCCATAATAACAGGGTCTGTGTTACAGGACTGGCGTATAGCAAATGTGGTGCCAATATTCAAAAAGGGGACAAAAACTGAACTCGGAAATTATAGGCCAGTAAGCTTAACCTCTACTGTGGGTAAAATCCTGGAGGGCATTCTAAGGGATGCTATACTGGAGTATCTGAAGAGGAATAACCTCATGACCCAGTATCAGCACGGGTTTACTAGGAACCGTTCCTGTCAGACTAATTTGATCAGTTTCTATGAAGAGGTAAGTTCCGGACTGGACCAAGGGAACCCAGTGGATGTAGTGTATATGGACTGTTCAAAAGCTTTTGATACGGTGCCACACAAAAGGCTGATACATAAAATGAGAATAATGGGGATAGGAGAAAATATGTGTAAGTGGGTTGAGAGCTGGCTCAGGGATAGGAAACAAAGGGTGGTTATTAATGGAGCACACTCGGACTGGGTAGCGGTTAGCAGTGGGGTACTACAGGGGTCAGTATTGGGCCCTCTTCTTTTTAACATATTTATTAATGACCTTGTAGGGGGCATTCAGAGTAGATGACACTAAACTCTGCAGGGTAATCAATACAGAGGAGGACAATTTTATATTACAGGATGATTTATGTAAACTAGAAGCTTGGGCTGATAAATGGCAAATGAGCTTTAATGGGGATAAATGTAAGGTCATGCACTTGGGTAGAAGTAATAAGATGTATAATTATGTGCTTAATTCTAAAACTCTGGGCAAAACCGTCAATGAAAAAGACCTGGGTGTATGGGTGGATGACAAACTCATGTTCAGTGGCCAGTGTCAGGCAGCTGCTACAAAGGCAAATAAAATAATGGGATGCATTAAAAGAGGCATAGATGCTCATGAAGAGAACATAATTTTACCTCTATACAAGTCACTAGTGCAACCACACTTAGAATACTGTGCACAGTTCTGGTCTCCGGTGTATAAGAAAGACATAGCTGAACTGGAGCGGGTGCAGAGAAGAGCGACCAAGGTTATTAGAGGACTGGGGGGTCTGCAATACCAAGATAGGTTATTACACTTGGGGCTATTTAGTTTGGAAAAACGAAGACTAAGGGGTGATCTTATGTTAATGTATAAATATATGAGGGGACAGTACAAAGACCTTTCTGATTATCTTTTTAATCATAGACCTGAAACAGGGACAAGGGGGCATCCTCTGCGGTTGGAGGAAAAAAGGTTTAAACATAATAACAGACGCGGATTCTTTACTGTAAGAGCAGTGAGACTATGGAACTCTCTGCCGTATGATGTTGTAATGAGTGATTCATTACTTAAATTTAAGAGGGGACTGGATACCTTTCTGGAAAAGTATAATGTTACAGGGTATATACACTAGATTCCTTGATAGGGCGTTGATCCAGGGAACTAGTCTGATTGCCGTATGTGGAGTCGGGAAGGAATTTTTTTCCCCAATGTGGAGCTTACTCTTTGCACATGGGGTTTTTTTGCCTTCCTCTGGATCAACATGTTAGGGCAGGTTAGGTTAGGCTATGGGTTGAACTAGATGGACATATAGTCTTCCTTCAACCTTAATAACTATGTAACTATTGTACAGGAGGAGGTGAGCTGTGATATCACCTATTGTGAAAGGTGGATCCTGTGTTATCTACTGTATATAGAGGTGTTATCAGTCATTGTACAGGAGGAGGAGGTGGTGAACTGTTACATCACCTGTAACGGGGTCTACCAAGCTGGGGTACCTCTTTCAGTACCACCCCGTGTTTCAGGAGGTCCACTCTGCTTTGGCTGGAGTGGAGTCTGAATGAAGGACGCTGGCTGGAATTGCTTGCTTACATGGGCGCATATAGAAGATCACTGCTTCTCCATGTATTTCCAGTCTGACAACACTTTACTCACAGGACACAGAATATATCACACAGATACAGAGGGCAGGCCAATAGAAAAGCAGCAGGCCAGATATACATTACAATAGCCGCAGGTGGCCGGAGCCTGCCGATATTTACTGTGGGAATTACAAAGGTGGGTGGAGGACAAAATGCATTAGGGACATGCATCTCACATGGAACCTTATACATACATATAACTGCACAACATATTCTGGGGGCTGAGTGGTTCCGTAGCACGTAACATCACCTATTGTGAATGGTGGATCCTGTGTTATCTACTGTATATAGGTGTTATCAGTCATTGTACAGAAGGAGGAGGAGGTGAGCTGTGATATCACCTATTGTGAATGGTGGATCCTGTGTTATCTACTGTATATAGAGGTGTTATCAGTCATTGTACAGGAGGAGGAGGCGAGCTGTGACATCACCTATTGTGAATGGTGGATCCTGTGTTATCTACTGTATATAGGTGTTATCAGTCATTGTACAGGAGGAGGAGGTGAGCTGTGACATCATCTCTGCTGAAGGGTGGATCCTGTGTGATCTACTGTATATAGAGGTGTTATCAGCCATTGTACAGGAGGAGGAGGTGAGCTGTAATATCACCTATTGTGAATGGTGGATCCTGTGTTATCTACTGTATATAGAGGTGTTATCAGCCATTGTACAGGAGGAGGAGGTGAGCTGTGATATCCCCTATGTTACCTTTCATTATAATACTGCCCTGTGATTGGACTGCTGAGAAGAGATCTTTATAGAACAGAAATTATCAGTCTATAAGACTCAGAATTAAAAGAAAGTATTTTCTTTCATCGATAATTATACAGAAAACTACCGTAAGTATATTTAAAAATATATATATATAACTAAACTACGGGTCATTTTTTTGTTGATATTCACTTTAAAAAATTACAAAAAAGAAGCTAATGTGAGCACAACCTTCCTAGAGGATGCGCGAACGAACTCCTGCAATGTAAAGAAACATGGATCCCTGATGTCGTCCGCTCACAACGAGGAGATTCATTCTGTTTCCTCCTAACACAACTTTATATAATGATGGGAAGTGATATCTGCAGATGATTCTTCCACTTTGTGGCTCGGCCACTATCCCATCACCATAGGCAGAGACTGGGGGGTGCACGTTATTATCTACTTACTGCTCTGTTTACAATAACATTTCCCATGTTCTTTCAGAATTCTGGCACTTAGACCATAAACAGAGCTATTCTGACTGTCAAAAATATCTGTATAGACCATTAATTTCACACCTGTGGGGTCCCAACAAATAGATGATTGACGGAGAACACAGTAGTGCAGCGACCGCCATGTCCCCTTCCCTGTGTACAAGGAACAGCGCCAAATGTTTCATAGTGGCTGTGTCTGGTACTACAGATTTCTGCAGCTCAGGCCCATTCAAGTGATTAGGGATGTGCTGCAATAAAAGGCAGCGGGACTTCGCATTACTGATCCCAAGAATAGGACATTAAAGGGAATCTGTCAGCAGAATTTAATGTAATCTGACAGCAACATGATGGAGAGCAAGAGACCCTGATTTCAGCGATGTGTCAATTTAGTAGCAGAGCTCAAATGCTGAGCAGTGTAGAACCCCGCCCACACCACTGATTGGCTGCTTTATGTGTAGAACCCCGCCCACACCACTGATTGGCTGCTTTATGTCTATACAGTGTACATAGAAATCAGCCAATCAGTGGTGTAGGTGGGGTTGGACCAAGAGGCACAAGACACCTAGCCCTGCAGTGATAATCTCCTGCTAATAAAAACTGATTGTTTTGAAACAGCAAAACACAATCTAGTAAGTGACACATCTCTGGAATCAGAGTCATGTGCCAAACATCAGACATCAAATATTAAAATCCACACATATTTGCTGGATTGATATATTTTACCCAATACCATACATTGTAGGAACTATTGGAACAGAAAAAGATTGTTAAAACCTATCAGTTTTTTTGTTTTTACCTATGGAAGAAAACAAAAAAGAGCATGTTCACAGAAAGCAAGCAAAGATCATGGAATCTAAGAAAAATTATAAAAATAAACTAAAATAAAAAAAAAATAACGCAAATCAAGGTTTAAAGGAGGTTTTAGGCAAAGAATCCTCATTGTCTAATAAAGATTCCTGTGTCTTTCTAGTCCTCTTATTCATCCATGCTTTACCAACTTCATCATCTCAGCTTGCAGTCAGTGAATGGAAACCTCACAGGCAGAGACTGAACCCCAGGACGTCTCTAAGCGTTATCAGAGCTGTGAGGCCGTCACAATATGTGTTTTTCGATAAAGATTATATTGGCTTTTTATACTCTGGTCTTTTTGTGAAGGTTTTTTTTCGGCATTGTTCAGCAGTTACACTGTAGCAAAGTATCAGAAGAGCAGAGAGAGTGGCAGACCTGTGGGGGACACTGACGAAAGCAGACATGAATAGGTCACTGAACACGTAAGCATAAACCCAGGAGACTAAAGAGCAGTATGAGGGTATCCTAACTCTCTACAACAGGTATCAGGAAAAAAAAGGAAAAGATTGGGCATAGTGAATTTTAATATGCCCAATCATTTGCGGTCATGGTAAATGTCTTCCTTCAGTCTAAGGTGCTGAAACAGCAATACCCCGCCATAATCCCACTACAATGAAGATGGCTACCAGACATCTCGGTCAATGGCTGATCTCCTGAATTTTAGCACTTTTTCTATCAATTCTACCATTTTTTTAAAATTGTTACAATCTATTTACTTCACAGGTTGCAACAATTACAAAGATACTAAAAAGGTTTAAGAACCTATCCTTTATTAAACAAAATCGCTGAGGTACTGCAGAGAGGCCCACTTTACAAGTGATATGCAAATTATACTGGAAGTGCAGTGGGCGGGATGGAGAGCGCTTCCACCGCAGTGGGCGGGACGGAGAGCGCTTCCACCGCAGTGGGCGGGACGGAGAGCGCTTCCACCGCAGTGGGCGGGACGGAGAGCGCTTCCACCGCAGTGGGCGGGACGGAGAGCGCTTCCACCGCAGTGGGCGGGACGGAGAGCGCTTCCACCGCAGTGGGCGGGACGGAGAGGGCTTCCACCGCAGTGGGCGGGACGGAGAGCGCTTCCACCGCAGTGGGCGGGACGGAGAGCGCTTCCACCGCAGTGGGCGGGACGGAGAGCGCTTCCACCGCAGTGGGCGGGACGGAGCGCTTCCACCGCAGTGGGCGGGACGGAGCGCTTCCACCGCAGTGGGCGGGACGGAGCGCTTCCACCGCAGTGGGCGGGACGGAGCGCTTCCACCGCAGTGGGCGGGACGGAGCGCTTCCACCGCAGTGGGCGGGACGGAGCGCTTCCACCGCAGTGGGCGGGACGGAGCGCTTCCACCGCAGTGGGCGGGACGGAGCGCTTCCACCGCAGTGGGCGGGACGGAGCCCTTCCACCGCAGTGGGCGGGAACGGAGCACTTCCACCGCAGTGGGCGGGACGGAGCACTTCCACCGCAGTGGGCGGGATGGAGCACTTCCACCGCAGTGGGCGAGACGGAGCACTTCCACCGCAGTGGGCGGGACGGAGCACTTCCACCGCAGTGGGCGAGACGGAGCACTTCCACCGCAGTGGGCGGGATGGAGCACTTCCACCGCAGTGGGCGGGATGGAGCACTTCCACCGCAGTGGGCGGGATGGAGCACTTCCACCGCAGTGGGCGGGATGGAGCACTTCCACCGCAGTGGGTGAGACGGAGCGCTTTCACTAATTCTCCATTGCATTTGGATATTAATTTGTCATTTTTGTAACACTATATATGATAAAGAATGTAGGTTTACAGTATGGGACGTCATAACTGCAGCGAAAACTACTATACTACTATAGAAAAAAAATAAAATTGTTTTCATTCTTCTGTCACTGGTGTTGTCCGATGACTTATATTTTGAGGGACACGATGCAGTCCCATGTCGTTTCAATGGTACAAGTTTTGAGTACGCACAACTTTTTGTCAATTTTCTGTTCTATTTTTGTTATAGACAGATGTACAAAAACTGGAAGTTCTAGCATTGATTTTTCCCCATCATCTGGAATAAAGAAACCATTTTATAGTGCAGGTAAACATTACATGGAAACCTGAGTTATGACATTTTTTATGTTTCACTACCTTTGTATAAGAAAATAACTTAAAAAAAAAAAAAAAAAAAAAAATTTGCATCAGAATCCGAGGAACAATCCAGGGATCGCTTGTTGCATCTTATTTTATTCTATGCAATGAAAAGTGAACAAAAATTTTGATTTTGGCATTGTTTTTTATTGATTAAACTTTTTTTTTTTTTTTCCTTACATACAATATTTATTGGCCCCACAACACAGATTTGTGCACATCTGACTTAGATCTGGCACTGGTATGATTTATTAAGCTTCAATTTATATTGGGCAGTGTTAGACCTCAATTTGCCATAAACAATGGCTCCCAGCAATCGTGCTGCGTGGAGCCAATGGAGAGTCAGAGGAAGAGATCTAAGGGGTTAAACTACTGGGATCCAAGTTATGGCACAATGTGCTTCATCAGCCTGTAATGTAAATGTGTGTCATGGTGCAGGCAGCCTGCCCAACCTCTCCTCAGTAAGTCCAGCCTCCTCCTGTGAGCCCAGCCTCCCCCGCACTGTGATAAATACGCCCCGCAATCTCTCCGTCAATATTACCTAACTTTTACACAGTGTAAACTGGCCATTTGCAGCCATGAAGTATTCGTTTAATGGCCTGTGTAGACACTTATGTGCACAGAACGATCGTTAATATGATCTTCCTGTGAGAACAGAACATCATTTTACAGGCAGCGCATCTCCTGTCCATACACAATGATTTTCCATTTTTTAAAGATGCAGTTTGTCTCGCCATTTTCTGAGGCTCATTTATGTTTTATTTTTATGTCCATGACACTGTGTGAGGGGGGGGGTTGGTTTTTGGGCAGAGTTAATGTTTGTATTTATACCATTTTGGGTACATATGATGTTTTTATCATCTTTCACTGTGGGAAAGCAGGACTCAGTCTTATTCTGGGTGCTGTGATGCAGTGACCCCTGTTACAGGTAGGGGGCGCTGCATGGTCTTCCCAGAATACGCATGGAGGGGAATTGAGGCCATGGGAATACATGGCAATTGCAGGCATAACGGTAGTAATGAGTCAAAACCCGGCACTATTTACTTGTGGGACCTATAGTCCTACAAGTAAATTGTGTTGTTTAACAAGGGAGGCTGGCAGGGCTAGTTATGAGAGATGGGTGGGTCAAACTAGCCACACACACCTCCCACCTATGGGAGTGGTTACAGCTTCATAATGTGACCAGGGTGGGGGTCACATGGTCTCAGTGTGGACCTGAATGGTTCTGTGCTGGAAGGTCCTGAGAGCCTATGTGTTGGGAACACCGTGGACCTGGATGGTCTGTGTTGGGGAAGCCACTGGCTTCAGTGGGTCTGGACTGACTGAGGTGCGCCTGCCAGGCAAGTTGGTGATCCCCGTGAGGAAGCTTTTCCCAGGAGAGAGGACTGACAAGGAGTCAGCAGGATGCTGTAGATAAGCCCCTGATGACGGTGAGCTTACCTCACCATCGATTTTGGGGGTGACAGGTTCCCTTTAAGGTAATGAATATTCCCCTCTCTCCACTCACTGGGGACACGTGATCGCTCGGAGCTGCTGGAAGCCGGAACAGGATGCAACGAGGGCGCGCAGGGAAGGTAAGTAGGAGGTTGCTTTTTATTACAGTTGTTGGAAGCAGCGGCTGCGGCTGTAACTGTGCGCGCTATAAGAAATTAAAATTTATTGCCAGAGCAGTAAATATTAATTTCTCTGTAGCAGCAGGCAAAATTACTGCTGCAGCCGCTGGCTCCTACCTCCTGTGATCTGCTGCTCCACCGCTCCCCCCTCCCCCGCCAGCTTCTGGGACAATGACTGGTGTATAAGTCGAGGGGGAGGGCGTTTTCAGCACAAAAAATGTGCTGAAAAACTCAGCTTATACATAAAAGGTATTTGATCTCCTATCAACAGTAAGAGTTCTGGCTCCTACAGACCAGTTAGAACCTTCTAATCAACTCATTACCTGCATTACAGACAGCTGTCTTACATAGTCACCTTTATAAAAGAATGCTGTCCACAGACTCAATTAATCAGTCAGACTCTAACCTCTACAACATGGGCAAGACCAAAGAGCTTTATAAGGATGTCAGGGACAAGATCATAGACCTGCACAAAGCTGGAATGGGCTACAAAACCATAAGTAAGACGCTGGGTGAAAAGGAGACAACTGTTGGTGCAATAGTAAGAAAATGGAAGAAATAAAAAATCACTGTCAATCAACATCAATCTGGGGCAACATGCAAAATCTCATCTCATGGGGTATCCTTGATCATGAGGAAGGTGAGAGATCAGCCTAAAACTACACAAGAGGAACTTGTTAATGATCTCAAGGCAGCTGGGACCACAGTCACCAAGAAAACCATTGGTAACACATTACGCCGTAAAGGTTTAATATCCTGCAGTGCCCACAAGGTCCCCCTGCTCAAGAAGGCACATGTGCAGGCCCATCTGAAGTTTGCCAATGAACACCTGGATGATTCTGTGAGTGATTGGGAGAAGGTGCTGTGGTCAGATGAGACAAAAATTGAGCTCTTTGGCATTATCTCAACTCATTGGGTGTGGAGGAAGATAAATGCTGCCTATGACCCAAAGAACACCATCCCCACTGTCAAGCATGGAGGTGGAAACATTATGTTTTGGGGGTGTTTCTCTCCTAAGGACACAGGACTACTTCACCGCATCAATGGGAGAATGGATGGAGCCATGTAACATAAAATCCTGAGTGACAACCTCCTTCACTCCGCCAGGACATTAAAAATGGGTCGTGGCTGGGTCTTTCAGCAAGACAATGACCCAAAACATATAGCCAAGGCAACAAAGGAGTGGCTCAAAAAGAAGCACATTAAAGTCATGGAGTGGCCTACCCAGTCTCCAGACCTTAATCCCATAGAAAACTTATGGAGGGAGATGAAGCTCCGAGTTGCAAAGCGGCAGCCTCAAAATCTTAATGATTTAGAGATGATCTGCAAAGAGGAGTGGAGCAAAATTCCTCCTGACATGTGCGCAAACCTCATCATCAGCTACAATAAATGTCTGACTGCTGTGCTTGCCAACAAGGGTTTTACCACCAAGTATTAAGTCTTGTTTGCCAGAGGGAGCAAATACTTATTTCTCATTGCAAAATACAAATACATTTATATAATTTATACAATGTGATTTTCTGGATTATATTTGTGATATTCTATCTCTCAGTTAAAATTAACCTACCCTTACAATTATAGACTGTTCATGTCTGTCAGTGGCCAAACTTGCAAAATCAGCAAGGGGTCAAATACTTATTTCCCCAGCTGTATCTGCTTAAAAGGGAACAATGGCAGCCACAATGCTAAGTTGCTCTAGGACTCATTACTATGAGAACACTGAGAACACAATGGTACAGAGTTCTATTTTGCCTTCAAAGATTGTGTGATTTTATTACCATTGCAAGATCACGGCCGCAAGTTAAAATGATCAGTTGTGGTCAAAACTAAACTTGACATTCATTGGCTATCCTGTAGATAAAGCTCCTTTCCCATCAAACCATTTATTTCGGCAAAAACTGTACTTTGTGTTTACCCTGGTTTTTGTGCAATTATCTGCTGTCTCAACACCCAGACCGCACACAACCAGATCTTATTAATGGTATTTAACATTACTGTAAGGGTCTGAAAAAGAAACTATATATGGTATATATGAATAACAAACTTCCTTTACCATTTCTGCAGGTAGTCCTGCGCCTCTACACGAGCGCCAACCTCAAATGTGATTCCAGGGCGAATCGGAGGCTTCTTACTCATCTTAGAGTCTTCTCTTCTCCCCCCAACCTGTGGAAGGACAAAAGCATCCGGGAATCAGAAACCAACTAATAATGCACCATCTGCAATGATAACACGTCCTCCCCCTGTAATTAGTAAGGTAAATGCAGCGTATTCAGTCATAACAAACCAACAGAAACCATCATCAACTGATGGCGGGGAAACCCTGCACCCTGCACCATGTTTATGAGAAGTATTGCATAGTTATCCAAAATTTCTCAGTTGTGGGAAGCGAGAATATTTCAGGACAGTGAGCCTGTGGTCAGCTTCTCTGTCTGCCCTCCACAGCAGATACACCTTTTCGCTGGTGTTTAGCTTCAGTTGTCCTTGCTGCAGTCTTTTTAGGGTAATAGTGTTTTCATTTACTTATTTGTCTGCCCTATCACCTTTCGGGTGCGGCTTTATACACTTTCCACCTGCTAGTGATAGGCCCCGGACCGGACCGTGATGCCCATCGGATCAGACCGCCCCCCAGGTGAGTATAATATAACCTGTTTTTCTCATCTTTCACGATACTTCGGGGGCTTATCTACAGCATTCCAGAATGCTGTAGCTAAGCCCCTGATGCTGGTGGGCTTAGCTCATCTTCGATTTTGGGGGTGACAGGTTCCCTTTAATCCTCCATTTTGTGGGGTTTTTTTTTTACTTGTTCTGGGATCTTTCTATTTCAGCACACTATCCCTTCTGTCGGTAATTTACACTTTGCTCAGCTCTCCAGTTATTTAGGAGGAACGTGAAACGCTCGACGGCCTTTCAAGCAAGATACGTCCGAGTAGCCATCGTCTAGTCTGTGCTTAGGGATATCTTAGATCAAGTAAGAACCCCTAGAGAGCACAGGGTCAGGGTTGATGGTAGTTTTCAGTGCTACCTATTTTCCAGAATGAGTTGCTACTCTATCATAACAACTGCGCTATCTCCAGCAGTCCCATAGAGCGTGAAAGGAGCAGTAGCTGACCATAAGCTCCATCCTGGAATCTGCAGAGCATTTTGGCCATACCCACTCCCATTACAACTTATGGAAACAGCTGAACCTGTGTAGACAAAAAGGACGAGAAACTCGAGGGAATCAGGGCTGTGGAGTCAGTAAGCCAAACATCCAACTCCTGAATTATCCTGAGTCCACAGCACTGGTCACTAGTGAGCATGTACATAAGGTGCAGCACAGACTCATCTCAACTAAAAGCTGAGATCCTTAGATCAGGAGCAGAACAGATATTTATAGGACATTTCAGAACATTCCCAAATTATGGAAAAATTAACAGCACATCCTGCATTGTCCTACTGTACCCAATTTATTAGATATTTTAGGAGTCGGACTCTACTAAAATGGATACCAATTCCGCAGCCCTGGCGGGGATGCCTCTGCCCCTTCACCAAGCTGATCACTGGAACTAGGAGAACTCTATAGGTCCAAAACTGCACAAATTAATTTCTTGAAATACACTATATGGTGGAAAGAATTGGACATACGTCTTAATTATTGATTTCAGGTGTATTGGCGGCTCTATGGCCCCCCGGTGTATAACATCCTGCCCCCCCGTCACCACCCGGTGTATAACATCCGGCCCCCCGTCACCATCCGGTGTATAACATCCGGCCCCCCGTCACCACCCGGTGTATAACATCCGGCCCCCGGTCACCACCCGGTGTATAACATCCGGCCTCCCGTCACCATCCGGTGTATAACATCCGGCCTCCCGTCACCATCCGGTGTATAACATCCGGCCCCCCGTCACCACCCGGTGTATAACATCCGGCCCCCGGTCACCACCCGGTGTATAACATCCGGCCCCCCGTCACCACCCGGTGTATAACATTCGGCCCCCCAGTCACCACCCGGTGTATAACATCCTGCCCCCCCCCCCCCCCGTCACCACCCGGTGTATAACATCCTGCCCCCCCGCCACCACCCGGTGTATAACATCCGGCCCCCCCGTCACCACCCGGTGTATAACATCCGGCCCCCCCGTCACCACCCGGTGTATAACATCCGGCCCCCCCGTCACCACCCGGTGTATAACATCCGGCCCCCGGTCACCACCCGGTGTATAACATCCGGCCCCCCAGTCACCACCCGGTGTATAACATCCGGCCCCCCCGTCACCACCCGATGTATAACATCCGGCCCCCCGTCACCACCCGGTGTATAACATCCGGCCCCCCGTCACCACCCGGTGTATAACATCCGGCCCCCCGTCACCACCCGGTGTATAACATTCGGCCCCCCAGTCACCACCCGGTGTATAACATCCTGCCCCCCCCCCCCGTCACCACCCGGTGTATAACATCCTGCCCCCCCCCGCCCCCCCCCGGTCTATAACATCCGGCCCCCCGTCACCACCCGGTGTATAACATCCGGCCCCCGGTCACCACCCGGTGTATAACATCTGGCCCCCCGTCACCACCCGGTGTATAACATTCGGCCCCCCAGTCACCACCCGGTGTATAACATCCTGCCCCCCCTTCCCCCCCGTCACCACCCGGTGTATAACATCCTGCCCCCCCCGTCACCACCCGGTGTATAACATCCGGCCCCCCCCGTCACCACCCAGTGTATAACATCCGGCCCCCCAGTCACCACCCGGTGTATAACATCCGGCTCCCAGTCACCACCCGGTGTATAACATCCGGCCCCCATCACAACCTGGTGCATAACATCCGGCCCCCATCACAACCCGGTGTATAACATCCGACCCCCGTCACCATCTGGTGTATATCATCCGGCCCCATTTCCCCCCGATGTATAACATCCGGCCCCCGTCACCACCCAGTGTATAATATCCAGCCCTGTCACCACCCGGTGTACAACATCCGGCCCCGTCAACACCCAGAGTGCGGCTGTTTTTTCGTTTATTGGACTACTTTGGGTTTTCCCAAATACAGCCTGCACCACCTAGTTAGCTGAGTGCGCTCCTTTTCCTTAAACAAGCAGTATATAAAATCTGGTCCCATTGTCCACCCCCACATTGTAAAACGGTCGGCCCCTTTACCCCCCTAGTGTATAAAAATCAGACCCACTGCCCGCTGGTGTATAACATCCGGCCCCTCGCTCCCTGGTGTATAACATCCGGCCCCATTGCCCCCCGGTGTATAACATCCGGCCCCATTGCCCCCCGGTGTATAACATCCGGCCCCATTGCCCCCCGGTGTATAACATCCGGCCCCATTTCCCCCCCGGTGTATAACATCCGGCCCCATTGCCCCCCGGTGTATAACATCCGGCCCCATTGCCCCCCGGTGTATAACATCCGGCCCCATTGTCCCCCGGAGTATAACATCCGGCCACATTGCCCCCCGGTGTATAACATCTGGCCCCATTGCCCCCAATGTATAACATCCGGCCCCATTGCCCCCCGATGTATAACATCCGGGCCCATTGCCCCCTGATGTATAACATCCGACCCCATTGCCCCCTGGTGTATAACATCCGGGCCCATTGCCCCCTGATGTATAACATCCGGCACCATTGCCCCCCGGTGTATAAAATCCAGCCCCATTGCCACCCGGTGTATAACATCCGACCCCATTGCCCCCTGGTTTATGACATCTGGCCCCATTTCCTTCCCAGTGTATAACCTCTGACCCCATTGCCCCCCCACCTGTATGACATCTGGCCCCATTTCCTTCCCAGTGTATAACCTCTGACCCCATTGCCCCCCCCAGTGTATAAAATCTGGCCCCATTGCCCTCCCCAGTGTATAACATCCATCCCCATCACTACTCAGTATACTGTATAACATCTGGCCCCATTTCCTTCCCTCCTTCCCAGTGTATAACCTCTGACCCCATTGCCCCCTAGTATATAACAGTCGGCCCCATCGCTCCCCCCCAGTGAATAACAGTCGACCCCATTGCCCCACGACGTATAATCTCAGACACTAGTCCAAAACGCACATTAAAGAAATGCCCACTTGGCCAAGGTCTACAGTCCGTGTGAAACATTTTGAATAGTTTTCATAATTTGTGGGAGTGTGTAAGAGCAGCAAACAATTCCAGAAGGGAAGGAAGCTGCAAATAGAGCGAACACCACAGGAATGTACTGAGCGAAGGCAAGAGCAGTTCTCTCTCGCCCATGCACCGTCTCTCTTCCCCCAAATGCCATCTCTCTCCCCATGAGTCATCTCTCTCTCCACACCTAACATCTCTCTCTCCGTCGTACGTCTGTCCCCTCCGTCCGTCGTACCTCTCTCCCCTCCATACGTTGTCTCTCTGAAGTACATCTCTCTCCCATGACATCTCTTCTCCTTGTTCTTTTCTCTTTCCATGATACACTGCCTCTGCCTGTCTCTTGCACGGTCACTGTCTCCTCTCCCTGTTTTGGTCTTGGGGTCTCTCCCCTCCGTCATCCATCTCTCCCCTCCATCCTCTCTCTCCCATGACATGCCATCTCTTCTTCTTGTTCTTGTCTCCCTCCGTACGTCATCTCTCTCCCATGACATCTCTTCTCCTTGTTTTTGTCTTTCTCTATGATACACTGTCTCTTCCTGTCTCTTGCACTGTCAACTCTCCCTGTTTTGGTCTTGATGTCTCTCCCCTCCATACATCGACTCTCTCGACCCTCTGGATGTTGTCTCTCTCTCTGCCATCTCTCCTTGTTCGTGTCTCTCTCTATGATACACAGTCTCCTCTCTCTCTTTTGGTCTTGGTGTCTCTCCCCTCCTTACATCTCTCTCTCATGACATGCCATCTCCTCTTCTTCTTGTTCTTGTCTCTTGCACTGTCACTGCCTGTCTCTTGCACTGTCACTGCCTGTCTCTTGCACTGTCTCTGCCTCTCACTGTGTCTCTCGCACGGTCACTGTCTCTTGCACTGTCACGATCGCTGTCTGTCTCTTGCACGGTCACTGTCTCTCGCACTGTCACTGCGTCTCTTGCACTGTCACGATCGCTGTCTGTCTCTTGCACTGTCACTGTGTCTCTTGCACTGTCACTGTGTCTCTTGCACTGTCACTGTGTCTCTTGCACTGTCACTGTGTCTCTTGCACTGTCACTGTGTCTCTTGCACTGTCACTGTGTCTCTTGCACTGTCACTGTGTCTCTTGCACTGTCACTGTGTCTCTTGCACTGTCACTGTGTCTCTTGCACTGTCACTGTGTCTCTTGCACTGTCACTGTGTCTCTTGCACTGTCTCTGCGTCTCTTGCACTGTCTCTGCCTCTCACTGTGTCTCTTGCACTGTCACTGTGTCTCTTGCACTGTCACTGTGTCTCTTGCACTGTCACTGTGTCTCTTGCACTGTCACTGTGTCTCTTGCACTGTCACTGTGTCTCTTGCACTGTCACTGTGTCTCTTGCACTGTCACTGTGTCTCTTGCACTGTCACTGTGTCTCTTGCACTGTCACTGTGTCTCTTGCACTGTCACTGTGTCTCTTGCACTGTCACTGTGTCTCTTGCACTGTCACTGTGTCTCTTGCACTGTCACTGTGTCTCTTGCACTGTCACTGTGTCTCTTGCACTGTCACTGTGTCTCTTGCACTGTCACTGTGTCTCTTGCACTGTCACTGTGTCTCTTGCACAGTCACTGTGTCTCTTGCACAGTCACTGTGTCTCTTGCACTGTCACTGTGTCTCTTGCACTGTCACTGTGTCTCTTGCACTGTCACTGTGTCTCTTGCACTGTCACTGTGTCTCTTGCACTGTCACTGTGTCTCTTGCACTGTCTCTGCCTGTCACTGTGTCTCTTGCACTGTCACTGTGTCTCTTGCACTGTCACTGTGTCTCTTGCACTGTCACTGTGTCTCTTGCACTGTCACTGTGTCTCTTGCACTGTCACTGTGTCTCTTGCACTGTCACTGTGTCTCTTGCACTGTCACTGTGTCTCTTGCACTGTCACTGTGTCTCTTGCACTGTCACTGTGTCTCTTGCACTGTCACTGTGTCTCTTGCACTGTCACTGTGTCTCTTGCACTGTCACTGTGTCTCTTGCACTGTCACTGTGTCTCTTGCACTGTCACTGTGTCTCTTGCACTGTCACTGTGTCTCTTGCACTGTCACTGTGTCTCTTGCACTGTCACTGTGTCTCTTGCACTGTCACTGTGTCTCTTGCACTGTCACTGTGTCTCTTGCACTGTCACTGTGTCTCTTGCACTGTCACTGTGTCTCTTGCACTGTGTCTCTCGCTCTGTCACTGTCTCTTGCACTGTCACGATCGCTGTCTGTCTCTTGCACTGTCTCTGCCTGTCTCTTGCACGGTCACTGTCTGTCTCTTGCACGGTCACTGTCTGTCTCTTGCACGGTCACTGTCTGTCTCTTGCACGGTCACTGTCTGTCTCTTGCACGGTCACTGTCTGTCTCTTGCACGGTCACTGTCTGTCTCTTGCACGGTCACTGTCTGTCTCTTGCACGGTCACTGTCTGTCTCTTGCACGGTCACTGTCTGTCTCTTGCACTGTCTCTGCCTGTCTCTTGCACGGTCACCGTCTCCTCTTCCTGTTTTGGTCTTGGTGTCACTCTCCACCGTCACGTTACATGTATCCCCTGGATGTCTCCGTTCTCTCACCCCAGCTGTCTCTTCTCCCCGTACGTCACGGTGCACACTGCTCAGCCCGTGAAGGACACGGCGTCTCCTCTCGGATTTCGGGGTGTCCTAATCTCCGGGGAGCCTCATCCTTCCAGTAGCAGCTTCTCTGGCGGACTCCCACCCGCAGCTCCCAGAGAGCCCTCTGACCGTCCGCCAGCCAATCGCAGCCTGCCACGTCACAGGTCAAACTATCACAACTTCCGGGTTAGCACGTCAAAGTAGACGCGTCCGGCGCCGTCTCCAAGGTGAGACACACGTGACTTCCGGCGTGGCTGAACTCTTCTGCGTACGGGTCGACGGTTTGATCATGTGACCTGTCGAGTTACGTGGGCGGGGCAAATAGAACGCTCTCTCCATGAAGATGATACAACTTGTGTTTAAAAATAACGGCTGAGAAATAGTAACATTGTATCAGCGACTGTCGCAAATAAACACCCAGAGCAGCAGCCTCTGCGGCCGCACTTTACGGCCAGTTGGTCATAGGCTCAGGTATATAATAAGTTCCATGTAATTCCAATAAGAATCCACATCCAGCAGTCAGTAGCTCCTTGTGCTGCTGTCACCCAGGGGTGTAACATTGTGGTCATTGTAGAGTGACATAATCCAACACTTCCCACAGGAGCGAGGGCCCCGATCACAAGAGCTTACACTCTATGGGAGATGTACGGCTGCATGAGGCGGACACCAGCCGGCATCTGTGTATGTCCAGCTACGGATGTCACTGAGGGCGCGGAGTGTGGGGGAACGGGAGAATGTAAAGAAGTTCGACTACTGAGGAGATGCCTCAAAGATGTGATTTTAGGGCTTAAACATGTGGAATGAAGAAGATTTTCTTGGGTCGTGCATTCCTCAGAACCGGTGCAACATGAGAGAAGACTTGGAGATGGGAGGGGAGGTTGGGAATATAGGGGGTGTTCATTTTAGAGCAGGTAGATAATGTGTAGGGGGCGGTGCAGTGCTGCGGAGAGGACATGATGAGTAAGGAGATGTATGGCGCGCTCAGCGGATAGCACAGCAGCCTTACAACGCTGGGGTCCTGGGTTCAAATCCCGCCAAGGACAACATCTGTAAGGAGTTTGTATGTTCTCTCCGTGTTTGTGTGGGTTTCCTCCGGGCTCTCCAGTTTTCTCCCAGACTCCAAAGACATAGTGATAGGGAATTTAGATTGTGAGCCCCATCGGAGGCAGCGATGATAATGTGTGTAAAGTGCTGCGGAATATAGTGGCGTTATATAATGCATAATAAATATATGGCGGTGCAGCACAGTGAAGAAGATGAGGGGTAGATGTAGAGCAGTGCACCACGGTGAAGAAGACAATGACTGTGGTAGACAGATGAGCAGGAGATGGAGGGCGGTGCAGCACAGTGGGGAGGACAGGTAGGGTGGTAGACAGATGAGGAGGACATGTAGAACAGTGCAGCACTGTTGGGAGGACAGGTTGGTTTGTAGACAGAGATGAAGGAGGAGATGTAGGATGCTGCAGCACTGTGGAGAGGACGGGTAGGGTGGTAGACAGATAAGGGAGGACATGTACGGGAATGCAGCACTGTTGAGATCTTTGTGGGCTGGTATGATAAGTTTAGATTGTTCTGTGAAGTGTATGGGCAACAAATAGAGTGACTGGGACACTGGAGACGTTGGTGTAGTGGCTGGATAGGGTAGATTGTAGATGGGAGAGGAAAAAAATATAAGTAGTAAAATGCAGTAGTTAACATGAGAATTAATCAGAGTAAGGCTACGGTCACACGTTCCGTATTTGGTGAGTATTTTGCATCAGCATTTGTAAGCCAAAATCAGGTGAGGAACAAAAAGTATAATAGAAACACGTCACCATTTCTGTATTGAACACCCACTCCTGGTTTTGGCTTACAAATACTGATGTGAAATACTGACCACGCTCCAAGAATTTAGAGATGAAGGGGAGATTGGAGACCGGTCTGTAGTTATTTGTGCAGGATGGATCAAGAGAGAGTTTCTTTAATAATGGAGTAATGATACAGTGTTTGAATGAGGAGGGGATAATGCCAGAGGAGAGGGAGAGATTAAAGATTGTAGTTAGGTGAGTTGTGACGACTGGACAGAGACACTGGAGGAGGTGTGAGGGAATAGGGTCAGTGGTGCATGTAGTTGGATGAAAAGAAGAGAGGAGCCTGGAGACTTCTTTTTCTGTGATGGGATCAAATGTGGAGAGTGAGCCAGGGGAGATGCAGGGAGGGATCGGAGTCACTGCACTTGGTGATTGGGAGTGGATTTCCTGACATATGTTATCTATTTTCTCTATAAAGTAGGAGGCCAGGTCATCAGCACAAATGTCTGTGATAGGGGCTTGATCTTTTGGCCTGAGGAGGGAGTGAAAGGTGTCAAAAAGTTTCTTGGGGTTGTTGGATAGTGAGGAGATCAGGGTGGTGAAGTAGGACTGTTTGGCGAGGTGAAGGGCAGAGTTATAGGTACTTAACATAAATTTGAAGTGTATGAAGTCTTCTGGTGTGCGTGTTTTCCTCCATAAGCGTTCAGCACTTCTAGAGTATCGCTGGAGAAGCAGAGTTTGCGATGTGAGCCAGGGCTGTTTCTCTCTGTGTTTGGAGGTTCTGAGGGTGAGGGGAGCTACTTGGTCCAGGATGCTTTTCAGAGTGTCATTGTAGTGATGTTCAGCCAGATCAGGACAGAAAAAAAGAGGAAATTGGGGACAATGATGAGTGTAGGGAGTCTGAAAGTGTATGAGGGTTAATAGCATGTAGATTTTGAATGTGTGGTAGGTAGGAGTGTGCTGGGGTGGGCGAGGAATTGTGAGTGTGAAGGAGAGAATGTTGTGGTCAGAGAGGGGAAGAGGTGAGTTGTTTAGATAGGAGATTAAACAGAGCCGGACAAAGACCAGGTCAAGGGTGCTACCGTCCTTATGTGTCTCAGAGGTTGAGAGCTGTGAGAGGCCGAGAGAAGTGGTTAGTGATAGAAGCTGGGATGCAGATGTGGAAGTGAGGTTGTTGATGGGGATGTTGAAGTCTCCCAGGATAAGGGTTGGGAGTTCTGAGGACATAAAGTGCAGCAGCCAGGCAGAGAAATGGTCAAGGAAGTGGGTGGGCGAGCCTGGGGGCCGGTATATGACCGCTACTCTGAGGGAGAGGGGATGGAAGAGCCTGATGGTGTGGACCTCAAAAGAAGGGAATAAGAGTGATGGAGCTGGGGGGATGACCTGGAAAGTGCATTGTGGGGACAGGAATTCTTATGGGGGGCTTAAGAGTTTTTGTGGTTTTAATGGTAAGAAGAGAGTATATTCTGGAGCTATTTTTAAAGGCAGGTGACATGAATGAGTCAGTGATTGGATATAGTGATCAAAGGAATGCTCTGAGGATTATGACAGCGGGGATTATGGTGATGCCACACGTGGAAATGAAATGATCAGATTTACGCAGATTAATAACAGGCAGAAACAGAGAAAGTTCAGTTTAGGAAAGATTCTGTGTCAGAGCGAGGACATAGAGATAGAGATTAGAGATAGTGGACAAACAATCCCTGGTATTTTGTAGTAATGTGGCGGTGATGTCAGGAGAAGATGTGTATAATTGGGCATCATTAGTATAGGGCTGGTACTGTAAACCAAATCTGATGATGACTTGTCCAATACTTAACAATATACAGAGAGAAAAGATGAGGAACCTCGACTGTAATGGGGAGAAGAGCCGGCCAAAGGGATCTGATCATGGTTCTTACTGTGAATGATTCAATGGTAGACCACAATGTGTTTGGCCAGATCAATTATGAAAGTTGGATTGAAGTCTGGGTCAATCCTGATAGATGGATAAAAGCTGATGAAGATTAAGGTTTGAGAGTCAGAGCAAGCGGGCCCGGCTTAAGCAGCATTGTGTCTCTATCGGTAAGGATCCACTTTGCCATATTTAAAGTAGTTCGTCATTTAATACACTTGCTGAAATTCTTATTTATTGGAGGGGGATCTCTAGGAGCTTGCTTGTGCACTCCTAATACATACAGGTCCTTCTCAAAAAATTAGCATATAGTGTTAAATTTCATTATTTACCATAATGTAATGATTACAATTAAACTTTCACATATTATAGATTCATTATCCACCAACTGAAATTTGTCAGGTCTTTTATTGTTTTAATACTGATGATTTTGGCATACAACTCCTGATAACCCAAAAAAACCTGTCTCAATAAATTAGCATATTTCACCCATCCAATCAAATAAAAGTGTTTTTTAATAACAAACAAAAAAACCAACAAATAATAATGTTCAGTTATGCACTCAATACTTGGTCGGGAATCCTTTGGCAGAAATGACTGCTTCAATGCGGCGTGGCATGGAGGCAATCAGCCTGTGACACTGCTGAGATGTTATGGAGGCCCAGGATGCTTCAATAGCGGCCTTAAGCTCATCCAGAGTGTTGGGTCTTGCGTCTCTCAACTTTCTCTTCACAATATCCCACAGATTCTCTATGGGGTTCAGGTCAGGAGAGTTGGCAGGCCAATTGAGCACAGTAATACCATGGTCAGTAAACCATTTACCAGTGGTTTTGGCACTGTGAGCAGGTGCCAGGTCGTGCTGAAAAATGAAATCTTCATCTCCATAAAGCATTTCAGCCGATGGAAGCATGAAGTGCTCCAAAATCTCCTGATAGCTAGCTGCATTGACCCTGCCCTTGATGAAACACAGTGGACCAACACCAGCAGCTGACATGGCACCCCACACCATCACTGACTGTGGGTACTTGACACTGGACTTCAGGCATTTTGGCATTTCCTTCTCCCCAGTCTTCCTCCAGACTCTGGCACCTTGATTTCCGAATGACATGCAAAATTTGCTTTCATCAGAAAAAAGTACTTGGGACCACTTAGCAACAGTCCAGTGCTGCTTCTCTGTAGCCCAGGTCAGGCGCCTCTGCCGCTGTTTATGGTTCAAAAGTGGCTTTACCTGGGGAATGCGGCACCTGTAGCCCATTTCCTGCACACGCCTGTGCACGGTGGCTCTGGATGTTTCCACACCAGACTCAGTCCACTGCTTCCTCAGGTTCCCCAAGGTCTGGAATCGGTCCTTCTCCACAATCTTCCTCAGGGTCCGGTCTCCTCTTCTCGTTGTACAGCGTTTTCTGCCACATTGTTTCCTTCCAACAGACTTACCATTGAGGTGCCTTGATACAGCACTCTGGGAACAGCCTATTTGTTGAGAAATTTCTTTCTGGGTCTTACCCTCTTGCTTGAGGGTGTCAATGATGGCCTTCTTGACATCTGTCAGGTCGCTAGTCTTACCCATGATGGGGGTTTTGAGTAATGAACCAGGCAGGGAGTTTATAAAAGCCTCAGGTATCTTTTGCATGTGTTTAGAGTTAATTAGTTGATTCAGAAGATTAGGGTAATATGTCGTTTAGAGAACCTTTTCTTGATATGCTAATTTATTGAGACAGGTTTTTTGGGTTATCAGGAGTTGTATGCCAAAATCATCAGTATTAAAACAATAAAAGACCTGACAAATTTCAGTTGGTGGATAATGAATCTATAATATATGAAAGTTTAATTGTAATCATTACATTATGGTAAATAATGAAATTTAACACTATATGCTAATTTTTTGAGAAGGACCTGTATGTCACCTACCACCGGTCAGTCCTTTCTAGAATCTGCACTGTTGTCCGGGAACTGGACCTGATTTGCTTCACAGACTTAATGGATGCCTGACCTACTAATATAGTTGTTCGGCAGATAATGAAGACTTGGAGACCCTTCTTTTCATCAACTGTGGGGGTCTCGGAGGGTGGATCCACATTGATCATTCTTATATAACCTGTAAACTGTAACAAATGGAAACAGAGGCACAGATGGTGAAGTGCACATTCGTTTAATTAAATTTTCGTGGAACCACAGGACAACTGTCCGGGGGGCTCCGAAGAGGGCATGACTAAGCGAACCCTAAACACCCATAGCAAGACCTCTTAAACATGGACAGGATGAAATGCCCAGGGGAGGCAAGGTGCTACCTCCAGTTAGACCCCGAACAAGTGGAAGCTGACCCAGCGGGACAGGCAGGCAAGCAGGAACCGCAGGTGGCGTGGAAATAGATGGACGGCAGACAGCGGGAGCGGGTAACAGGCGGCAGCTGGCAGGCTCTGGTACCGGAGTTGCTGATGTTGTCCCAAGAGAGGTGGTGGAACTCGGCAGGTACTCTGAGAAGACAAATCGGAGTTAGAAAGAGGCTTGCAGAGTATAGACACGCTGGTACAGGAACCTGAGAATAGCAACAGGAAACACTTGTTGCTCAGGCACCTCCCTAAGGGAAGAGGTGCCAGAAATAGTGCAAGACTCTCCCCCATTGGTTAAGACTTAATTCAGGAAATGATGTGCTGTCTCTTTAAGAGACCAGACACACGCACACCGGGACCAGGAAGCGGCAGCAGAAGAGAGCGCGGGACTTGGGACGCAGGCCTCTGGGGGACGGCGCAGGGAAGTGGACCGAGAGGTAAAGAGAGGCGCCGGCGCTACATAAACTGACAGATTGTCAAAGTGAAATAATGCACGGTATGCTCAGTCCCTTGACACATATTGAAAGTATCTCTCCCCCTTTATTTTGCTGTTCATTAAAGTAATCAGGCTATTTATGCATTTCCTCAAAACTCATTCTGGGGCATACACCAAACATACAGAGGCGTTCCACAAAAAAAACATGCAGCGAACGTGTCACCCACTCCTTACCAACTTATGAGACCACCACACAGTGTTTACATGGGACTTTCTGTTTGCACTCAGTCCTAGAAAAGATGGCCGCTCTCTAATTCCCTGCCTGCTTGCTGACCATGAGACCACCTGTACTTAATTGGGCATTGCAATCACTACTGTTGATGATGAAGAAGCCGGTTTTTCCCTATCATATCTGCCACAGGTCTGGCACACAGAAGAGCAGAAAAGGAGACGTGTCCTCTCGTAGTCGTCCCTGGAAGCTCTGAAGTCACAGCTGCTCTTATCCCAGTGAGTCAGCGGAAGGGTGAGACTCTGGAATTTGCATCATCATGGGTATTTTGCTGGGGCTGTTCTATGTTGTTATTTGCCTGTTTTTTTTGGTTTAATAAAGCATTGCCATACTGTTTTACCCTCACCTTGTTTGTCTGAGTAGTATTATGCCCACGGGGAAAGGAGAGCGGGCCTTTGGTGGGATGATCCTTGGTCCATGTGGTTTCGGCTAGCATTCCAGGGCGCCCACTGACCTCTCATGTTTTCACATTATGGTGGCAGCGGTGGGATACTACTCAGCCCGGTGGATCCAGGAGAGCTGCAGGGGACTGGTGTTCTCATACACAGGGAGGCATACAGACAGACCCAGCAGATTAATGATGAGGCATACACAGCAGGTTTCCGACGCCACTATGGCCAACCCCACCAGCTCCGTCTTGGGAAGAGGGCCAGAGTGGATGCATAACCTCAACAAGAAACGGCAACTACTGGAGCTGTGCCAACTTCAAAGGATTTAATGGGATTTAGTCCAGGAACTATGGGATGCAAAGGACACCATGTGTGGACTCAATGGATATGAATAATTTCTTGTCAATTACGTGTAAAGTTTATTTGCAAGAAGACATGGAATATGCTTAGAGCAAACTGGATGATACAAAGTTTTGTTCTCATGAAGATGAGACCTCTTAAATTTATGTCGGTGCTTAAAGATATGCTGTGGACTGTCCCTGATAAGCGGAGAAGGATAAACGGAATCCTATCATGAAGTACTAAATTAGATGGGGGAGCAATGTGACGATACATCACAATGACAAGCCAGCATTTTATCTTAATTAACCAGACATCTATTTTCAGTAAGCCTTGAGTCGTTGACTGTTATCTACAGTATATGTTGACTTTTGAATGTATGTGATTCTTTCTGGATGATCAAGACAACACAGACTTTTGTTTGTATAAGCCTGTAATATTGACTTGCAAGTTGACATTGGATGTAACATATTGCACCGTTATCCTGGATGATTAGAGAGGCAGGATAATTGAACAATGATGTTTGCTGATATGTTGATTACACATTGTCCAGGCCAGCTAGCTTACTGACTTGCAAAACAGAGGAGGAAAAACTATGCAAATAGATTAAATAATTAAACAATGAGAGTTGATCTCGCCTTTATCTCTGGATGGTGGCTTGAAGGACAGTTGTTAAAGGGAGTCTGTCACCCCCAAAATTGTATATGAGCTGCGGCCACCGGAATCAGGGGCTAATCTACAGCATTCTGTAATGCTGTAGATAAGCCCCCGATGTAACCGGAAATATGAGAAATAAAGGTTATAATATACTCACCAGGTGCGGTCCCGCTGCGTCGCAGTCCGGTCCAGCGCTTCCCATCTTCATACGATGACGTCCTCTTCTTGTTTTCTTGCGCGGTTCCAGAGCAGGCGTACTTTGTCTGCCCTGTTGAGGGCAGAGCAAAGTACTGCAGTGCGCAGGCGCCGGGCCTCTCTGACCTTTCCCGGCGCCTGCGCAATGCAGTACTTTGCTCTGCCCTCAACAAGACAGACAAAGTACACCTGCACCACAGCCGTGGCAAGAAGACAAGAAGAGGACGTCATCGTATGAGGCTAGGAGGTGCTGGACCGGACCGCGACGCCCATCGGACCCAGAACGCAGTGGGACCGCCTCTGGGTCTGTATGATATAACTTTTATTTCTCATCTTTCAGGTTACATCAGGGGCTTATCTACAGCATTCAAGAATGCTGTAGATAAGCCCCTGATGCCGGTGGCTGCAGCTCATATACGATTTTGGGGGTGACAGATTCCCTTTAACTATAAAAAGAGGATATATGCGCCTCTGTAACAGATACCTCCATATACAGATATACAGCCAGACATCCAAACATCCAAAGAACCAGAGACTCTTTAAAAGATAGCAGCCAAGACATCATGGTTCCTTCACGTGAGACACAGATTTGACATTCTATAAGATGCCAGCTTAGGGGATCATGTTCCCAGCTGAAAAAATACAGATCTGCTCCAATGACTATCACTGAACCATGGATTGGGACCCATCAGTCACCTGGCTGCATGGAGGTGTTTGAAGAAGTCAGATTGGGACCCTGCAGTCATCTGGTCTAAGTTTGTCATTACCTCCTCCTTGGAAGCTTTGAAGTAACAGCTGCTCTTATCCCAGCGAGTCAGCGGAAGGGTGAAATTCTGTAATTTGCACCATCTTGGGTATTTTGCTTGGGCTGTTCTATGTGTTATTTGCCTGTTTTTATGGTTCAATAAAGCATTGCCACACTGTTTTGCCCTCACCCTGTGTTGTCTGAGTGGTATTATGCTCAAGGGGGAAAGGAGAGCGGGCGTTTGATGGGATGATGTGTTTTTGGCTAGCAGACCAGGACACACTCTGACACCCACGTCTCCACAATACCAATGCGGCTCAAGTGACCCGTGGTCCCAAATCCTGGCTTCTACAAACATATCCATGGGTTTAGGGATGGTCAATGAACAGATCTGTATTCTTTTAGCTGGGGCCATGGTCCCCTTAGCCGACATCCTGTAAAACGTCAAATCTGTGTCCCTCATGATGGAGCCATGATGGCTGCTGTCCTGTTGAGTGCTCCTGGCTGTGGTTTTATAAAGAGTTTTGGATTCTCCTGTTACAGAGGCATATCCCCCTTATATAGTTCACAACTGTTGCTCTTGAAACAATCATCCAGAGTTCAAGGGGAAGGTGTGATGAGATTAACTCACATGGTTTGAGTAATTAATCTGCATAGTTCGTCCTTATCTGTTTTGCAGGTCAACAAGCTACAAGACCCACACAATGGTCAATCAACGTATTTAGCAAACATCCATTGTTCAGTTACCCTGTGTTAAAGGTTCATATGAACAATAATCTGTGTTTCTGGACCAACCAAAGAACAAACACATAAATTCAGAAGTCAACATAAACATCTGGATAATTAAGATTAAATGCTGTGTTGTCACAGTCACCTCTGAGGCGACTATGCAGAGTGCTGCACAGTCCAAAATTCTGCCACTGCAGCACCTCTTTTTGCTACTCATCACCTCCTTTGTATGTTGGACCATATTTGAAGGGCTATTTGTTTATTGGGGTCGTTGTATATAGGTAACATCTGGGCACTGCTCTTGTAAGCGCGGGAGAGAAACGGCTCAACAGGGAAAGTATGGACATCATTTTCCCTGTCTTTGACCGCCTGTCTCCGTGCTGAGGATCCTGTTTGGGGCCACCGGACACTTATTGGGTGAGATCGTGATTTTCTATGAGCTCTGGCACTCAAAGCACTTTATGATCATTGTTGTTGATGTTGAAGCTTATGAGCTATTTTTTAAGTGTCTCCATTAAAAGCTAGCTTTTATGCTCTTTGCTGCATATATCTAATCCTCAAGGAGTACAATCATACTGTCCAGATTGGATGGAGATTTGGCTCTTTAAATATCGCAAAAACGATCGAATGATTGTAGGTTCAAGTCCTCTATGGACAATTAAAAATAAAGTAATAGGTAAAAAAAAAAATTAAATTACGCCCTTTTTCCAGTGTAAAAATAAAAAGGCAAAAACAATTTTTAAAGAAGAAATATGTTTAGTACTAAAATGTTTATAAGAGTCAAATCTATCAAAATATTTAACCATAAATTAAACACACTCGCTCGCTTTTTGGCAGATCTCAGTAGTTAGAATGATCCTCCATCCAAAATAACTGTATCTCTTTTAAACCGTTTCCATATCTAAAGTTTTGAGACATTCGATATTCACACAAGCGTCTATTTCACGTTTCATGCGGGAAAACAAACGATACCTTAATTTAGTGCATGAATGGTGGATGTCTATTCTAAGGGTCTGCGAAGATCCATGAGTTTATAGGAGGGAATAAAACGGGGATTTTTACCATGACGGCTGCCTTTTCTACAAGTACATTGTTTAAATACTATCTTAAAGGGTGCGTTCATTACTGGATAATACCTTTTCAATACCTATAATGTGCCTAGTAATATTAAAAAAGTATGATCAACTACTGGACCGGCACCGTGTCTCCCAGCACTCTCGTCACATTGTTTATCTCACATAAGCGCTGCAGACCATCAATGGTGGCTGATCGGCTGCAGCCTTCATAGTTCCATTAAATGAAATAGTCTGGCGGAAAAAAAAGGACCAAAAAGGGTTGGACTGTTGTCATGGCCGCTGGACCTGGGTCCTATGACTCTTTTTGATTAACCCTAGTTGTTTTCTTTTACTTGTGCCTGGCTCCTCTATCTGGGGTATTATTCCTGAGGTTTCCATCACTTGATTGGAAGAATAACACAGCACACATCAAGCTTGAGCTACTTGGGTCACCAAAACTTTATAGACCACGCTGGCAACACTTACAATTGTGATAGCAGCATGTAAGAGGTTGGAAATGAAGCGCTGATGGCATTGAGTGAGTGTCCTACTGAAAACGTCTGCCATGTTTGAAGTGCAGTCATGGGCTGGTGGTGTGTAGTCATGGGCTGGTGTGGTGTGCATTTATGGGCTGGTGGACTGCTGTAATGGGCTGGTGGTATGCAATCTTGGGCTGGTGGTGTGCATTTATTGGCTCGTGGTGTGCCGTCATGGGCTGGTGGTGTGCCGTCATGGGCTGGTGGTGTGCACTCATGGGCTGGTGGTGTGCTGTCATGGGCTGGTGGTGTGCCACCATGGGCTGGTGGTATGCAGTTATGGGCTGGTGGTGTGCCGCCATTGGCTGGTAGTGTGCCGTCACTAGCTGGTGGTGTGCCATCATGGGCTGGTGGTGTGCAGTGATGGGCTGGTGGTGTGCAGTCATGAGCTGGTGGTGTGCAGTTATGGGCTGGTGGTGTGCCGTCATGGTCTGGTGGTGTTAAGTCATGAGCTGGTGGTGTGCAATCATGGGCTGGTGGTGTGCAGTCATGGGCTGGTGGTGTGCAGTCATGGGCTGGTGGTGTGCAGTCATGGGCTGGTGGTGTGCAGTCATGGGCTGGTGGTGTGCAGTCATGGGCTGGTGGTGTGCCGTCATGGGCTGGTGGTGTGCAATCATGGGCTGGTGGTGTGCAGTTATGGGCTGGTGGTGTGCCGTCATGGGCTGGTGGTGTGCAGTCATGGGCTGATGGTGTGCAGTCATGGGCTGGTGGTGTGCCGTCATGGGCTAGTGGTGTGCAATCATGGGCTGGTGGTGTGCAGTTATGGGCTGGTGGTGTGCCGTCATGGTCTGGTGGTGTTAAGTCATGAGCTGGTGGTGTGCAATCATGGGCTGGTGGTGTGCAGTCATGGGCTGGTGGTGTGCAGTCATGGGCTGGTGGTGTGCCGTCATGGGCTGGTGGTGTGCAGTCATGGGCTGGTGGTGTGCAATCATGGGCTGGTGGTGTGCAGTCATGGGCTGGTGGTGTGCAGTCATGGGCTGGGGGTGTGCAATCATGGGCTGGTGGTGTGCAGTCATGGGCTGGTGGTGTGCAGTCATGGGCTGGTGGTGTGCAATCATGGGCTGGTGGTGTGCAGTCATGGGCTGGTGGTGTGCCGTCATGGGCTGGTGGTGTGCAGTCATGGGCTGGTGGTGTGCAATCATAGTAACATAGTAACATAGTAACATAGTTAGTAAGGCCGAAAAAAGACATTTGTCCATCCAGTTCAGCCTATATTCCATCATAATAAATCCCCAGATCTACGTCCTTCTACAGAACCTAATAATTGTATGATACAATATTGTTCTGCTCCAGGAAGACATCCAGGCCTCTCTTGAACCCCTCGACTTGAGTTCGCCATCACCACCTCCTCAGGCAAGCAATTCCAGATTCTCACTGCCCTAACAGTAAAGAATCCTCTTCTATGTTGGTGGAAAAACCTTCTCTCCTCCAGACGCAAAGAATGCCCCCTTGTGCCCGTCACCTTCCTTGGTATAAACAGATCCTCAGCGAGATATTTGTATTGTCCCCTTATATACTTATACATGGTTATTAGATCGCCCCTCAGTCGTCTTTTTTCTAGACTAAATAATCCTAATTTCGCTAATCTATCTGGGTATTGTAGTTCTCCCATCCCCTTTATTAATTTTGTTGCCCTCCTTTGTACTCTCTCTAGTTCCATTATATCCTTCCTGAGCACCGGTGCCCAAAACTGGACACAGTACTCCATGTGCGGTCTAACTAGGGATTTGTACAGAGGCAGTATAATGCTCTCATCATGTGTATCCAGACCTCTTTTAATGCACCCCATGATCCTGTTTGCCTTGGCAGCTGCTGCCTGACACTGGCTGCTCCAGGTAAGTTTATCATTAACTAGGATCCCCATGGGCTGGTGGTGTGCCGTCATGGGCTGGTGGTGTGCAGTCATGGGCTGGTGGTGTGCAATCATGGGCTGGTGGTGTGCAGTCATGGGCTGGTGGTGTGCAGTCATGGGCTGGTGGTGTGCAGTCATGAAATCATAAAAAAGATACTTGGTATCGCCATGTGTTTAACTGTAATAAAATGTCATAAAATTATATCAAAATATACATTATTATAAAATATATTTATTGCAGGCGGTGGACATCAAGATGAAAAAAAATCTAAAAATCGCTGTATGTTGGTCATATTGCCTCTAAAAATAAAAAGAGATCAGAAAGTTATACGGACCCTGCAATAATAATAAGGAAAACTACAGCTTGTATTGCAAAATACGAGACCTGATTCAATTCTATCATCTGAAAAATAAAAGAAGAGGAAAAAACGGAAAAAAAAAGAAAAGATATGACACTATAGCTGAAGAGTCACATAAACCTGAAGCTGGAACTGATCACAGAACAACACACGGCTTCTGTGAGACTGTGGCAGAGTGGATATTAGTCCCGGTCGTAGTCATGACTCCTGTGTGTATAAAACTAAACAATGTTTTCCGCGTCTCCGTCCTTCAGTCCTTCGGAACCTGTGATGAGATAATCCAGTGACTTAAAAAAAAATATGACTTCACCTTGTAAGAATCATGTCATGGAGGATTGTAGAAAGTCAATAGGAAATATGCAAAAACTGTCTATATATAAAGGTATCTAGGACTTGACCAGTAAAAGAAAAGGCGACCCCACTCCCCTCCCTGGGGGATTTCAATCTAAAAGCTCTTTGATTGGAAAAGCTGGAGAAACCTTTTTTTTTTACGACAAAAATTGAAAAAAAAAATTGATGGTAAAAGTGGACACTGACCAAACTCTGATCACACACAGAAAACTCTGAGGACACTGACCAAACTCTGATCACATGGACCAAACACTGAAGACACACCAAACTCTGAGGACACTGACCAAACTCTGAGGACACTGACCAAACTCTGAGGACACTGACCAAACTCTGATCACACACACCAAACTCTAAGGACACGGACCAAACTCTGATAACACACACCAAACTCTGAGGACACTGACCAAACTCTAAGGAAACTGACCAATCACTGATGACACGGACAAAACTCTGAGGACACGGACCAAACTCTGAGGACACAGAAGAAAACTCTGATCACATGGACCAAACTCTGAGGACACTTACCAAACTCTGATGACACTCACCAAACTCTGAGGACACGGACCACACTCTGAGGACACTGACCAACTATGAGGACACTGACCATACTCTGAGGACACTGACCAAACTCTGAGGACACGGACCACACTCTGAGGACACTGACCAACTATGAGGACACTGACCATACTCTGAGGACACTGACCAAACTCTGAGGACACTGACCATACTCTGAGGACACTGACCATACTCTGAGGACACTGACCAAACTCTGAGGACACTGACCAAACTCTGAGAACACGGACTAAACTCTGAGGACACAGACCATACTCTGAGGACACGGACCAAACTCTGAGGACACGGACTAAACTCTGAGGACACGGACCAAACTCTGAGGACACAGACCAATCACTGAGGACACTGACCAAACTCTGAGAACACGGACTAAACTCGGAGGACACTGTCCAAACTCTGATGAACCTCAGGCTGTTTTTTAGTAATAAAAATATGACAAAAACTGACACGTGAATGAGGCCTTATGTACGGTATGTGATGAACGGCGATCTGTAGTAAGATTTGCCTATCAATGTATTTGGCGCCTCTATCAGCTGCCGTGTGTCAGCGTATTAGGCCATGTTTACATGTTCAGTATTTGGTCGGTATTTTAGATCAGTATTTGTAAGCAAAAACCAGGAGTGGGTGATAAATACAGAAGTGGTGCATATGTTTCTATTATACTTTTCCTGATTCTTCCACTCCTGATTTTGGCTACAAATACTGAAGGTGGCTTATAAATGTGCTCCAGTCAGGGACTTTTTTGCCATAAATTTTTCGCACAAGCTCAGTCAGGCCCCGTTCCTGCTATGCTACCGTGCATCCGCTTTTCACAACGTTGGCATAGCTGCCCCAGCATTGGCGTAAAGACTTCAAAAGTTGCATCATTTCTGCTCCACTATGAGTTGCAGAAATGTTTGAAACATTTTGAATAGTTTTATATGATAATTCTTGTGGAAACTGATCATTGGGGGCAATTCATCTAGAATGCTGATTCTCTCTTCAGGAAATGTTTTAGCGGACGCTCCTGGTTCATTAAGAGGCACACCTCTTAACGAATCAAGTGGGGCACTTAGTGGGTGCGCAAATGAGCCCCGGCTCCACACTCCCCCTTTTTTGTTCAGGTGCTGAAAGCGCCAGATGTTGCTTTTTTTAAACAACCTCGCGTTGATCAAAAATATCGCGACTTTTCAACGCTTTTTTTCATCAGAACTCTGGAGAAAAGCTTCGATGAATCGTCTGCTACGTGTTTACAGTCTTCACCAGGTCTCACGATCTCTGCCTGCTGCCTTTGAATGAAATGAATCCTGTATCTATGTGATCCTGCTCTCGGGAGAGTAGTGGTCGCCATTGTGTCCGCTGCAGGAAATCTTTTGCTAAAAAAACTCTTTTCTGTTTTGCTACAATGTATCAGTCAGGAGTCTTTTTAGCTCACAGAGCATTGTGCAGCCTGGATACAAACTTTACTATATACATTGAATATTGCCTCTGAATGTGACCTCTGACATCTTGTAAATGGGGCAGAATCCGTGCACAAGGTATATTACAAAGTTGTCAAAAAGTTTTAGAAAACTTTTTAGAACTTAAGCAAAAACTTTTTGAAAACACTTGTAATTTAACCCATTGGTTTATCATCTGGACAAGTTACAGTATGCTGCCTATTAGAGGCGGACATATCATTATTGCATCCGCACAGGGGCCCGAGAGGTAAAGGGGCCTCATTTTTATGTCTAAAGCAGGTGGAATTGTGCATTATGAGGAGCTATTGGACTATAAAGACCCCATATATTGTTCCTGCACAGAGACCCTCTTCTGCCTGCGTCCGCCCCTGCCGCCTAGCCCTCTCAGCTCTGCTGCATCTCTCCCTGTGAAAGCCTCTTAGCTGCAGCCTGACAGGAAGCGTGACCTCACTGACAGCCGCTGACGACTGTCGACACACTGGGTTCGAAAAGAAACAAGACAGTTGAGAAGTGATCTGGATGTCAGAGGCTGCACAGCCCCCCCAACGAGGTGGTCCAGATTGTGGGGGGCTTCTGCGGTGCTGGCGGTCCTGTTCTGTGGAATAGACTGAATGAGGCTCCAGATTCACCGGATGAATGCACAAGTCACTGACAGGTGACATTGGGAGATTCCTGGATTACGGATGCTGCAGAAATCCCCCCAAAACCATCAGGATCCATGAACCAGATCTACTAGATCATTTCCGATCCCTCCAAACATTGATATAAGACAGGAGCTGATCAGATCGGTAAGTAACGCCCCGTACTTCTCACATCAGTCCAGTTTGGTGCGCCTTTTCCAAAATATTGGACAATTGCTTAAAGTACAATCCCTCCAGAGGTGGAATATCATTGGTGCAACCTGTGCAGCTGCATAAGGGCTGAAGAGGTAAAGGGGGGCACTTCTATCTACAAAGCAGGTGGGATAGCACATCATGACGAGTTATTGGATTACAAAGGGCCCATATGTTGTTCCTCCCGTCTGTGTCCCTCCTTACACAACAACTCCCTGGTTCACAGTGGGATGAGATAGACAAGGAAGCTGCAGAACTTACTAATCCAAATGGATTTACCAGATGCCTCCTGCAGCTAACGAGAGCGGTCCCAGTAATAACCGAATGTTAGGGGACTGCTACTCAAGCGATTCCCCAATATCCTCTCTGAGGTTGCTGCGTTGAAGGATACACAGTATATTAGGTATCGTTTTTACTTGTCGGGATGTAGAACCATGGATCCTGGAAATACTCATGTAGCAGAGAAGAGTGTGTTATTTGCTACCATGTGCTGTCATGATGCAGGGAAACAACCGAGTTATGTAAGATTACAGCACAGCTAATTAGCAGAACAATGACAAACTGAGCTCTGCTGTACCTAAATGTATCTAAATCCAAAAACAAACTCAGCTCTGCTGTACCTAAATGTATTTAAATCCAAAAACAAACTCAGCTCTGCTGTACCTAAATCTATTTAAATCCAAAAACAAACTCAGCTCTGCTGTACCTAAATGTATCTAAATCCAAAAACAAACTCAGCTCTGCTGTACCTAAATCTATTTAAATCCAAAAACAAACTCAGCTCTGCTGTACCTAAATTGTTGTGAATTCTGTGGCTGAATTCACTCCTGTGGTCACAAGTGGTACTGCAGCTTCTGAGCTTCCTCCCTCAGGTGTTCTGGTGAGCTCGTTAACTGCTTCATTACTTAACTCCGCCTGATGCTGCTATCCTTGCTCCTTGTCAATGTTTCAGTGTTGGATCTGAGCTTCTCCTGATTGTTCCTGTGACCTGCTGCTCTGTATAGCTAAGTGCTTTTTGCTTCTTTGTTGCTTTTTTTCTGTCCAGCTTGTCTTTTGTTTTGCTGGAAGCTCTGAGACGCAAAGGGTGTACCGCCGTGCCGTTAGTTTGGCACGGTGGTTTTTTTTTGCCCCCTTTGCGTAGTTTTGCTTTAGGGTTTTTTGTAGACTGCAAAGTTCGCTTTACTGTCCTCGCTCTGTCCTAGAATATCGGGCCCCACTTTGCTGAATCTATTTCATCCCTACGTTTTGTCTTTTCATCTTACTCACGGTCATTATATGTGGGGGGCTGCCTTTTCCTTTGGGGAATTTCTCTGGGGCAAGTCAGGCCTATTTTTCTATCTTCAGGCTAGCTAGTTTCTTAGGCTGTGCCGAGTTGCCTAGGTAGTTGTTAGGCGCAATCCACAGCCACTTTTAGTTGTGTTTAGGATAGGATCAGGTGTGCAGTCTACAGAGTTTCCACGTCTCAGAGCTCGTTCTTGTATTTTTGGGTATTTGTCAGATCACTGTGTGCGCTCTAATCGCTAAGCACACTGTGTTTCTGGATTGCCTTCATAACACCTGTCATTAGCAAACATAACAGTACAAGGAGCCAAACTAATGATTCTCAATAGAGGGAAAGAAAAAGTTCTGACATCATTTTTTTTTTTTTTCTGCTCTGTGTTCACTTTTTTTTTTTCCCCTAGACATTTGGGTATTCTGGACACAGGTGTGGACATGGATATTCAGGGTATGTGCTGTTCAATTAATAATCTCGTTATAAATGTACAAAAAATTCAAGATACTATTGATCAGAAATCTATGTTAGAACCAAGAATTCCTATTCCTGATTTGTTTTTTGGAGATAGAACTAAGTTTCTAAGTTTCAAAAATAATTGTAAGCTATTTCTGGCCTTGAAACCTCATTCTTCTGGTAATCCTATTCAACAGGTTTTGATTATTATTTCTTTTTTGCACGGCGACCCTCAAGACTGGGCATTTTCTCTTGCGCCAGGAGACCCTGCATTGAGTAGTGTCGATGCGTTTTTCCTGGCGCTCGGATTGCTGTACGATGAGCCTAATTCAGTGGATCAGGCTGAGAAAAATTTGCTGGCTTTGTGCCAGGGTCAGGATGATATAGAAGTATATTGTCAGAAATTTAGGAAATGGTCAGTACTCACTCAGTGGAATGAATCTGCGCTGGCAGCTTTGTTCAGAAAAGGTCTCTCTGAGGCTCTTAAGGATGTCATGGTGGGATTTCCTATGCCTGCTGGTTTGAATGAGTCTTTGTCTTTGGCCATTCAGATCGGTCGACGCTTGCGCGAGCGTAAATCTGTGCACCATTTGGCGGTACTGCCTGAGGTTAAACCTGAGCCTATGCAGTGCGATAGGACTATGACTAGAGTTGAATGGCAGGAATACAGACGTCTGAATGGTCTGTGTTTCTACTGTGGTGATTCCACTCATGCTATTTCTGATTGTCCTAAGCGCACTAAGCGGTCCGCTAGGTCTGCCGTCATTGGTACTGTACAGTCCAAATTCCTTCTGTCCATTACCTTGATATGCTCTTTGTCGTCGTTTTCTGTCATGGCGTTTGTGGATTCGGGCGCTGCCCTGAATCTGATGGATTTGGATTATGCTAAACGTTGTGGGTTTTTCTTGGAGCCTTTGCGGTGTCCTATTCCATTGAGAGGAATTGATGCTACACCTTTGGCCAAGAATAAACCTCAATACTGGGCCCAGCTGACCATGTGCATGGCTCCTGCACATCAGGAAGTTATTCGCTTTCTGGTGTTGCATAATCTGCATGATGTGGTCGTGTTGGGGTTGCCATGGCTACAAACCCATAATCCAGTATTGGATTGGAATTCCATGTCGGTATCCAGCTGGGGTTGTCAGGGGGTACATGGTGATGTTCCATTTTTGTCGATTTCGTCATCCACCCCTTCTGAGGTCCCAGAGTTCTTGTCTGATTATCAGGATGTATTTGAAGAGCCCAAGTCCGATGCTCTACCTCCGCATAGGGATTGTGATTGTGCTATCAATTTGATTCCTGGTAGTAAATTCCCTAAAGGTCGATTATTTAATTTATCCGTGCCCGAACACGCCGCTATGCGCAGTTATGTGAAGGAATCCCTGGAGAAGGGACATATTCGCCCATCGTCATCACCACTGGGAGCAGGGTTCTTCTTTGTAGCCAAGAAGGATGGTTCGCTGAGACCGTGTATTGATTACCGCCTTCTTAATAAGATCACTGTTAAATTTCAGTATCCCTTGCCATTGTTATCTGACTTGTTTGCTCGGATTAAGGGGGCTAGTTGGTTCACTAAGATAGATCTTCGTGGTGCGTATAATCTGGTGAGAATCAGGCAAGGAGATGAATGGAAAACTGCATTCAATACGCCCGAGGGTCATTTTGAGTATCTAGTGATGCCGTTCGGACTTGCCAATGCTCCATCTGTGTTTCAGTCTTTTATGCATGACATCTTCCGAGAGTACCTGGATAAATTCCTGATTGTGTACTTAGATGACATTTTGATCTTCTCGGATGATTGGGAGTCTCATGTGAAGCAGGTCAGAATGGTTTTTCAGGTCCTGCGTGCTAACTCTTTGTTTGTGAAGGGATCAAAGTGTCTCTTCGGTGTGCAGAAAGTTTCAATTTTGGGGTTCATCTTTACCCCTTCTACTATCGAGATGGATCCAGTTAAGGTCCAAGCCATCCAGGATTGGATTCAGCCGACATCTCTGAAAAGTCTGCAAAAGTTCATCTGTAATTTTTCTAGCATTGCCAAACCATTGACCGATTTGACCAAGAAGGGTGCTGATTTGGTTAATTGGTCTTCTGCTGCTGTGGAAGCTTTTCAGGAGTTGAAGCGTCGTTTTTGTTCTGCCCCTGTGTTGTGTCAGCCAGATGTTTCTCTTCCGTTCCAGGTCGAGGTTGATGCTTCTGAGATTGGAGCAGGGGCGGTTTTGTCACAGAGAGGTTCTGATTGCTCAGTGATGAAACCATGTGCTTTCTTTTCCAGGAAGTTTTCGCCCGCTGAGCGTAATTATGATGTGGGCAACCGAGAGTTGCTGGCCATGAAGTGGGCATTCGAGGAGTGGCGTCATTGGCTCGAAGGAGCTAAGCATCGCGTGGTGGTATTGACTGATCATAAGAACTTGACTTATCTCGAGTCTGCCAAGCGCTTGAATCCTAGACAGGCCCGATGGTCGTTATTTTTTGCCCGCTTCGACTTTGTGATTTCGTACCTTCCGGGCTCTAAAAATGTGAAGGCGGATGCTCTGTCTAGGAGTTTTGTGCCCGACTCTCCGGGTTTATCTGAGCCAGCGGGTATCCTCAAGGAAGGAGTCATTGTGTCTGCCATCTCCCCTGATTTGCGGCGGGTGCTGCAAAAATTTCAGGCGAATAAACCTGATCGTTGTCCAGCAGAGAAACTGTTCGTCCCTGATAGGTGGACTAATAAACTTATCTCTGAACTTCATTGTTCGGTGTTGGCTGGTCATCCTGGAATCTTTGGTACCAGAGAGTTAGTGGCTAGATCCTTCTGGTGGCCATCTCTGTCACGGGATGTACGTACTTTTGTGCAGTCCTGTGGGATTTGTGCTAGGGCTAAGCCCTGCTGTTCTCGTGCCAGTGGGTTGCTTTTGCCCTTGCCGGTCCCAAAGAGGCCTTGGACACATATTTCGATGGATTTCATTTCTGACCTTCCCGTTTCTCAAAAGATGTCAGTCATTTGGGTGGTCTGTGATCGCTTTTCTAAAATGGTCCATCTGGTGCCCTTGGCTAAATTGCCTTCCTCCTCTGATTTGGTACCTTTGTTCTTTCAGCATGTGGTTCGGTTGCATGGCATTCCTGAGAATATTGTTTCTGACAGAGGTTCCCAGTTTGTTTCAAGGTTTTGGCGGGCCTTTTGTGGTAGGATGGGCATTGACCTATCCTTTTCCTCGGCTTTCCATCCTGAGACTAATGGCCAGACCGAACGAACCAATCAGACCTTGGAAACATATCTGAGATGCTTTGTTTCCGCTGACCAGGATGATTGGGTGTCCTTTTTGCCGTTGGCTGAGTTCGCCCTTAATAATCGGGCCAGCTCGGCTACCTTGGGCTCTCCATTTTTCTGCAATTCTGGGTTCCATCCTCGTTTCTCTTCAGGACAGGTTGAGTCTTCGGACTGTCCTGGTGTGGATTCTGTGGTGGACAGGTTGCAGCAGATCTGGACTCAGGTAGTGGACAATTTGATCTTGTCCCAGGAGAAAGCTCAACTTTTCGCTAATCGCAGACGCCGTGTGGGTCCCCGACTTTGTGTTGGGGATCTGGTTTGGTTATCTTCTCGTCATATTCCTATGAAGGTTTCCTCTCCTAAATTTAAACCTCGTTTTATTGGTCCGTATAGGATTTCTGAGGTTCTCAATCCTGTGTCTTTTCGTTTGACCCTCCCAGACTCCTTTTCCATACATAACGTATTCCATAGGTCATTGTTGCGGAGATACGTGGCACCTATGGTTCCATCTGTTGATCCTCCTGCCCCGGTTTTGGTGGAGGGGGAATTGGAGTATATTGTGGAGAAGATTTTGGATTCTCGTGTTTCTAGACGGAAACTCCAGTATCTGGTTAAATGGAAGGGTTATGCTCAGGAAGATAATTCCTGGGTTTTTGCCTCTGATGTTCATGCTTCCGATCTTGTTCGTGCCTTTCATGCGGCTCATCCTGGTCGGCCTGGGGGCTCTGGTGAGGGTTCGGTGACCCCTCCTCAAGGGGGGGGTACTGTTGTGAATTCTGTGGCTGAATTCACTCCTGTGGTCACAAGTGGTACTGCAGCTTCTGAGCTTCCTCCCTCAGGTGTTCTGGTGAGCTCGTTAACTGCTTCATTACTTAACTCCGCCTGATGCTGCTATCCTTGCTCCTTGTCAATGTTTCAGTGTTGGATCTGAGCTTCTCCTGATTGTTCCTGTGACCTGCTGCTCTGTATAGCTAAGTGCTTTTTGCTTTTTTGTTGCTTTTTTTCTGTCCAGCTTGTCTTTTGTTTTGCTGGAAGCTCTGAGACGCAAAGGGTGTACCGCCGTGCCTTTAGTTCGGCACGGTGGGTTTTTTTTGCCCCCTTTGCATGGTTTTGCTTTAGGGTTTTTTGTAGACTGCAAAGTTCGCTTTACTGTCCTCGCTCTGTCCTAGAATATCGGGCCCCACTTTGCTGAATCTATTTCATCCCTACGTTTTGTCTTTTCATCTTACTCACAGTCATTATATGTGGGGGGCTGCCTTTTCCTTTGGGGAATTTCTCTGGGGCAAGTCAGGCCTATTTTTCTATCTTCAGGCTAGCTAGTTTCTTAGGCTGTGCCGAGTTGCCTAGGTAGTTGTTAGGCGCAATCCACAGCCGCTTTTAGTTGTGTTTAGGATAGGACCAGGTGTGCAGTCTACAGAGTTTCCACGTCTCAGAGCTCGTTCTTGTATTTTTGGGTATTTGTCAGATCACTGTGTGCGCTCTGATCGCTAAGCACACTGTGTTTCTGGATTGCCTTCATAACACCTGTCATTAGCAAACATAACACTAAATGTATTTAAATCCAAAAACAAACTCAGCTCTGCTGTACCTAAATGTATCTAAATCCAAAAACAAACTCAGCTCTGCTGTACCTAAATGTATCTAAATCCAAAAACAAACTCAGCTCTGCTGTACCTAAATGTATCTAAATCCAAAAACAAACTCAGCTCTTCTGTACCTAAATGTATCTAATTCCAAAAACAAACTCAGCTCTGCTGTACCTAAATGTATCTAAATCCAAAAACAAACTCAGCTCCGCTGTACCTAAATGTATCTAAATCCAAAAACAAACTCAGCTCTGCTGTACCTAAACGTATCTAAATCCAAAAACAAACTCAGCTCTGCTGTACCTAAACGTATCTAAATCCAAAAACAAACTCAGCTCTGCTGTACCTAAATGTATCTAATTCCAAAAACAAACTCAGCTCTGCTGTACCTAAATGTATCTAAATCCAAAAACAAACTCAGCTCTGCTGTACCTAAATGTATCTAAATCCAAAAACAAACTCAGCTCTGCTGTACCTAAATGTATCTAAATCCAAAAACAAACTCAGCTCTGCTGTACCTAAATGTATCTAATTCCAAAAACAAACTCAGCTCTGCTGTACCTAAATGTATCTAAATCCAAAAACAAACTCAGCTCTGCTGTACCTAAACGTATCTAAATCCAAAAACAAACTCAGCTCTGATGTACCTAAACGTATCTAATTCCAAAAACAAACTCAGCTCTGCTGTACCTAAATGTATCTAAATCCAAAAACAAACTCAGCTCTGCTGTACCTAAATGTATCTAATTCCAAAAACAAACTCAGCTCTGCTGTACCTAAACGTATCTAAATCCAAAAACAAACTCAGCTCTGCTGTACCTAAATGTATCTAATTCCAAAAACAAACTCAGCTCTGCTGTACCTAAATGTATCTAAATCCAAAAACAAACTCAGCTCTGCTGTACCTAAATGTATCTAATTCCAAAAACAAACTCAGCTCTGCTGTACCTAAATGTATCTAAATCCAAAAACAAACTCAGCTCTGCTGTACCCAAATGTATCTAATTCCAAAAACAAACTCAGCTCTGCTGTACCTAAACGTATCTAAATCCAAAAACAAACTCAGCTCTGCTGTACCTAAATGTATCTAAATCCAAAAACAAACTCAGCTCTGCTGTACCTAAATGTATCTAATTCCAAAAACAAACTCAGCTCTGCTGTACCTAAATGTATCTAAATCCAAAAACAAACTCAGCTCTGCTGTACCTAAATGTATCTAATTCCAAAAACAAACTCAGCTCTGCTGTACCTAAACGTATCTAAATCCAAAAACAAACTCAGCTCTGCTGTACCTAAATGTATCTAATTCCAAAAACAAACTCAGCTCTGCTGTACCTAAATGTATCTAAATCCAAAAACAAACTCAGCTCTGCATTACAACCAGCCGTGATCTGCCGGCTTTATCGGTGATGGTGCAGACTCTGCAGATTCTCTGCAGCTATTTTTGCGTCATCTGTCACTGGTGGAGGCAGGAAGGTGACTGCGGGCTGCCCAGTGTCGGGCGCCTCCCTCCTACTGTCCTGGGCCTCTCCTTACCCCAATCTTCTTATAATCAAAGCAGAAACATTGCAGTTTAGTGACGAAGGTGAGAACAGAGCGCGGGTCAGGTGCAGTTATAGGGGCGGCATTCACAATGTAAGGGGGCGCCAGGCAGAGCGGCCAACCGCATGGAAACTCCAGGACAATCAGTAAAAATAAGACACATTATTCCAGGCTGTAAAAAGAGTCAGATTGCAGGGAAGGGGAAGCATAGGCTATAAACGGGGCAGCAGGCAGGGTACAGGGGCAGCATACACCATAAAAGGGGGCAGCATATATTATAAAAGGGGGCAGCATATATTATGCAATGGGCAGCATACACCATAAAAGGGGCAGCATATATTATGCAATGGGCAGTATACACCATAAAAGGAGGCAGCATATATAATAAAAGGGAGGCAGTATACACTATAAAAGGGGGTAGCAGGCAGAGTACAAGGGGCAGCATACACCATAAAAGGGGGCAGCATGTATTATAAAAGGGGGGCAGTACACACCATAAAAGGGGGCAGCATATATTATAAAAGGGGGGCAGTATACACCATAAAAGGAGGCAGAATATATTTGAAAAGGGGGGCAGTATACACCATAAAAGGAGGCAGAATATATTTGAAAAGGGGGCAGTATACACCATAAAAGGAGGCAGCATATATTATAAAAGGGGGGCAGTATACACTATAAAAGGGAGCAGCCGGCAGAGTACAAGGGGGCAACATATGTTTTAAAAGGGGATCAGCATACATTATAAAAGTGGGGCAGCAGGCAGAGTACAAGGGGCAGCATGCACCATAAAAAGGGGCAGCATATATTATTAAAGGGGGGCAGTATACACCATAAAAGGAGGCAGCATATATTATAAAACGGGGGCAGTATACACCATAAAAGGAGGCAGAATATATTATACAAGGGCTAGCAGGCAGAGTACAAGGGGCAGCATACACCATAAAAGGGGGCAGCATATATTATAAAAGGGAGGCAGTATACACCATAAAAGGGGTAGCATATATTATAAAAGGGGGGCAGTATACACTATAAAAGGAGGCAGCATATACTAGAAAAGGGGGCAGTATACACCATAAAAGGAGGCAGCATTTATTATAAAAGGGGGGCAGTATACACTATAAAAGGAGGCAGCATTTATTATAAAAGGGGGGCAGTATACACTATAAAAGGAGGCAGCATATATTAGAAAAGGGGGGTAGTATACATTATAAAAGGGGGCAGCCGGCAGAGTACAAGGGGGAACATATATTTTAAAAGGGGAGCAGCATACATTATAAAAGTGGGGCAGCATACACCATAGAAGGGGGTAACAGGCAGGGTACAAGGGGCTGCATAATGGTGTTAGAGAGCAGGTCTGAATAAATGCCTGTGTTTGTAGACAGTGGAGCTGGAGTCAGTATGGTGGATGCGGAGTTTGCTAGAACTCATGGCTTTGTCGGCTCTAACTTGGCTGAACCTATTCCTGTTTGCACCATTGACTCAGCACCACTTGTACAGAGAACACTGACACAGACTGTACATAACATAAGACTGACGGTGGGGTCTCTTCATTGTGAAATAATCCCTTGTTATGTCCTGGAGGGTCTCCACACTCCCATGGTTCTGGGTTTGCCCTGGTGGGAGATGGATAATCCAAGTGTGGATTGGCAATCCAGAGAGATTGTGAAGTTGGGAGATTACTGTCATGGTAACTGCCTAAACGTTTCCCCTTCTGCTGTATCCACAGGGTCCTTACCGGCATATTTATCTGACTTGGGGGACCCTGCCCCAATTTTGCAGACGGGGGTAGGCATTTCGGCCTTGTACAGTGACCTGGAGGGTAAGGTGTTGGAGGTGGTTATTTGTGCCGTCTAAATTGCTCTTCAAAGTAACTAGAGAATATCATGATTCTGTACTTGCTGGCCACCCAGGAGGTAAGGCAACCGCAGACCTCTTTTCTCATCATTTTTGGTGGCCGGGGTTCTACTGGGATGTGGCTGAGCAAGTGTCTACCTGCAATGTTTGTGCATACCCATCCATCTGGTCCTGTTTTGCCTCTACCTGTTCCTAACAGGGTCAGGGGAGACAGGTATAAAGGTTTGACTGTCAGTAAACGCGTGCTAGGTCCGGACATCAATGTGAATGACTTTGTGTGGTTGTTTACCAGTAAGTTCAGGTTGAGGGTTCCTTCCTACATTCATTGGTCCCTATAATATAACCGCCGTCATTGGTGCAGCAGCGTTTCGTCTTGAGATCAGGCTCTTAATGTCTACAACGTTTTTCACAGATCTTTGCTCAAGAGATAGATATGTGGAAGGCCTTGAGCCCTCACCCCTACCTCCTCCCCCAATAATGGTTGATGGTAACCTCGAGTTTATAATTTTGAGGATTGTAGATTCTTGCCTCCAACGTCGTTCCTTACAATACTTGGTGCATTGGAGGGTTTCTGCATCGGAGGTGAACGCCCCCAGGCTGGTTCATTCGTTCCACGCCACTTATCCTGAGAAAAACTGGTCTTGAGTGTCCGGAGGCCACTCGTAGAAGAGGGGCACTGTCACGGATGTATCAGAGGCTGCAGACCGTTGCACTGCAACTGTCTGCAGAAGGTCTCAGCAGTTTGCTTTGCAGACTTTTGCCTGGTCCTTCTGATGCTAGAACACAGTGGCCACCTCCCCTGGCTTTAATGGTCACACCTGGATCTGGGTGTTTATAACGCCCATCTTGTTGTTGGGAGTTGTGGGTGATATTTTCTATTTGCACTCCTTTGTTGAGGTTTGGGGCTGTAGCAGTCTGCTAGTGTCCTCTCTGTAGGTTGGAGGGCGTCAGTGTTTCTCTCTGAGTCTACTCAAGCTAAGTGTCTCTCTTGTTTCGTTTATCCTAGCTGTCTTTAGTGATAGTGGGGTTCGACCAGAGTTTACCCCTTCCTTCCCTAAGCAGGGCTTACTGCTAGGGTCTGGCAGGGATTAGGTATCCTACTATTTAGTGTCTTTTAGGATAGACAGGGTGACGTTAGATCTGCCTAGGGGTCTCTACTCTCTGCTTCCCAAGTGTTGGGCCCCCCTTCTCCTTATCCCTTTGTGTTGCACTTAGTCTGTCCTACACTGTGCGTGACATCTAGTTGGTGTACTACGGTACACTACTACTCTCCTCTTCCCTGGATGAGGCAAGGGTACAGACTGAGGGTGGATTCAGGAGCTAAGGCAAGGTATGTGGCTCCGGCATCTTCACCATCAGAAGTAATCTGGGGAACAGGGCTAGCAAGGGGGCCCCTAGCGTTAGGGACAGGGAAGGAGCCCCAAGTCCCGAGATAGCCGACAACAGAGTCGTATCAGATAAAATGGGATTTGGTCAGTGCAGTAGTAGTATCAAAGGGCAACGGGGACAGCACAGTGGGACAATTTTTGGGAGAGCAGTAAATTATTGTAGCTTGAAGAGCCATTGATGAAGTTCCTGGAAAATACAGTAGCGTAAAAGAAGAAAACTAGAATCAGAGAAGATATCATCATTTATTTATTGTTTTCATAGAAGAAAATCATGAATGACACTGACCGACGATGAAAAACGCACCGAGTATTTATGTGTGAAAAGTATGACTAATTTCTTAAGGAAGCCTAAACCAAAGTCATAGAGGGATCCTCTAGGTAAATGGTACATTACATATTGGCCGTTTTCATGGGTAGAAAAAGAACATTACAGTGAATTTCCCAAATTAAAGGGATAGTCAAAAATACTTAAAGGCGTTGTCCTCTTTCAGGAAATATTAGTCTCCAGGCTCAGTGTGGTATAAAAGAGCAAAACACTCACCATCCCAAGCATGGCAGCCAATCAGTGAGCTCAGCGACCTGCCCTGTCGTATTGATGTCAGCGCTGCAGCCAATGGCAGACATTGGGAGCAGCGGCAGAGCCTCAGCAGTGGACCTGGGGATTGTGAGAGTAGTGCGTTTTTTTTATGCCAAACTGTTCCCAGGGATCAATATTTCCTGAAAGGGAACAACCCCTTTAAATTAATTGTCCATCCTTAAGCATTAGTTATAAAAACATTTTCCTGGCTGATTAACATCATAACACTGAGCTTAATTTTTTGGCGCCAGATCTACTGCATAGACTCAGGGGACAAAAGTATTAGAGAAGTGCGTTCCTCCTAATGACTTTGGCAGATCTTACTGAGGCACACCCTTCATTAAGACTGACGTACAAAACATAACTTAAAGTGAATATGTCAGCAGGTTTATCCTATGTAATCCAAGAGCAACATGATGTAGCTGCAGAGACCCTGATTCCGGCAATGTGTCACTTACTGGGCTGCTTGCTGTCATTTTGATAGAATTCCTGTTTCCTCTGCTGTAGATCTAGCAGAGCTCGGAATGCTGAGCTGTGTATAGCCCCGCCCTCACCACTGATTGGCAGCCTCCTGTGTACACCGTCAGCCAGCTGCCAATCAGTGGTGGAGGGGCGGGGTTACACAGATTAGCTGGACTGCCTGGCATGTGACACCTAGTCCTGCAATGATAATCTCCTGCTGATAAAACACTGATTATATAGAAACTACAGCAAACTGCTGAGGAAGTGACACATCCCTGGAATTATTATTCTGCTCACAAAAAAAAAACCTGTGGACAGATTCCCTTTAATGACCGAGACTATAAAGTAAGATAACATTTTTGGATACCTGCAGCCGCCAATAATAAATCTGTATAATAATATTAACAATAATAATCAGAAGTTATGTCACATATTACAGGAGCTGTTTTTCATTTACAGAAGTTGCCAATAATAGATAAGTGCAGCAATAAGACATTTTGCAAGAATCTCAGTGACGCCGCCGAGCAGCTTGTTACAGAAGAACCAGCGGAACATTGTGTATATAAAGTATCAGGCGTTATTTGTCAACAGGATGCAGGATATGCAGCAAAAAATCTTGTTCTTTGTAGCAGCATTTATTAACCATTTCATCAATTTAGGGTTATCGCCTCCAACATTCGCTGCCAAAACAGCATGTAGTAAAATCCCAAACATTTGTACAATGATCGGGAGGGAGCATTTTGTAAGAAACTCCTTAAGAAAGATCGATCACCAATCCAAAGTGACCATTTTTTGTTCTTATTTTATTCCCGCCGCTCCCCTAAATATTAACATTTTTCACTAAGTAGCTCAACATTTGCACCAAAGTATCCAGCTCACATAACAGTACCCCAGTGGAAGGAGTTTCTACATCGGCACAAAAGTAATCAACTTGTTTTTTTTTTTAACAAATTACATTTGACGAATCAGTTAAAAACATTTGAAATTCCATTGAAAAAAAAAGACAAACACATAAAATAGACTATAAAAGGCGAAAATGAAAAGCAAGTGAAAAAAAACATGAGTAAGGCTACGTTCACATTTGCGTTGTGCGCCGCTGCATCGGCGACGCAACGCACAACGCAAATAAAAACGCACCAAAACGCACGCTAAAACGCTGCGTTTTGCGACGCATGCGTCCCTTTTTGCCGAATTTTGGACGCCAAAAAATGCATCTTGCTGCATCCTCTGCGACCTGACGCGTGCGGCAAAAAAAAACGCATGCATTGCAAAACGCAGCACAACGCATGTCCATGCGCCCCCATGTTAAATATAGGGGCGCATGACGCATGCGTCGCCGCGGCTGCGCCCGACGCAGCCCGGCGGAACGCAAATCTGAACGTTACTTAAGAAGACCCCAAAAAGTGCAAATGCAGTAATAAATCAGACCCTCTGTGCGCTAGGATCGTGTCTTCTGCGCCAGGTCATGTGACATGAGATGAAACAATGGATGACGTAGATTCTCTCGCTTCTCTCTTTATATACTGTATTTCATTATGTTGCCTTTATCTCTCCATTCACTTCCCTTGTTATTCTTAAAGGGGCGGTCACATTGCTGGAATTCCAGACAGTAATGAGGCTGCGGAGTGTAGGAGCTGGGACTGTTCTGTTGACACTGGCACTGTACTGGGACGCACTGGGAGTGTTAATGTCGGGGATTCGCTTATGTATCATTTCTAAAGACTGAGGCATCAGACAGTCAGACGTGATGATATATTCCTCTATATACAATGGGGAGAATAAGTATTTGATCCACGGCTGATTTTGTAAGTTTTCCCACCTACAAAGAATGGAGAGATTGTAATTTTTATCGTAGGTACACTTCACCTGTGAGAGACAGAATCTAAACATAAAATCCAGAAAATCACATTGCATGATTTATACAAACTTCATTTGCATTTTATTGCATGAAATAAGTGTTTGATACAGTAGAAAAACAGAACTCAATATTTAGTGCAGAAACCTTTGTTTGCAGTTACTGAGGTCAGACGTTTCCCGTAGTTCTTGACCAGGTTTGCACACACTGCAGCAGGGATTTTGGCCCCCTCCTCCACACAGATCGTCTCCAGATCTTTCAGGTTTCGGGGCTGTCGCTGGGTAACATTGAGTTTCACCTCCCTCCAAAGATTTTCTATTGGGGTCAGGTCTGGAGACTGACTAGGCCACTCCAGGACCTTGAAATGCTTCTTACGGAGCCACTCCTATGTTGCCCTGGCTGTGTGTTTCAGGTCATTGTCATGTTGAAAAACCCAGCCATGACCCATCTTCAGTGCTCTTACTGAGGGAAGGAGGTTGTTGGCTAAAATCTCACAATACATGACCCTATCCATTATCCCTTCAATAGAATGATGTTTCCTCCACCATGCTTCACGTTTGGGATGGTGTTATTGGGGTTGTACTCAACCTTATTCTTCTTCCAAACACGACCAGTGGAGTAAATACCAGAAAGCTCTATTTTAGTCTCATCTGACCACATGACCTTCTCTCATGCCTCCTCTGGATCATCTAGATGGTCATTAGCGAGCTTCAAATGGGCATGGCATGAGCAGGGGAACATGCAGGATTTTAATCCATGACGGCGTAGTGTGTTACTAACGGTAATGTTTGAGCCTGTGGTCCCAGCTCTCTTCAGGTCATTGACCAGGTCCTCCTATGTAGTTCTGGACTGATTCCTGACCTTTCTCAGAATCATCCTTACCCCACGATGCAAGATACTGCATGAAGCCCCAGACCGAGGAAGATTGACAGTCATCATGTGTTTTTTCCATTTTCTATTAGTTGCGCCTACAGTTGTTGCCTTCTCACAAAGCTGCTTGCCTATTATCCCTGTAGCCCATACCAGCCTTGTGCAGGTCTACAATTTTGTTTCTGGTGTCCTTAGACAGCTCTTTGGTCATGGCCATGGTGGAGAGGTTGGAGTGTGGTTGAGTATATGGACAGGTGTCTTTTATACAGGTAACGAGTTCAAAGAGGAGCAATTAATGCAGGTAAAGAGTGCAGAGTAGGAGGCTTCTTAAACATACTGATAAGGAATCTAGACTGTGAGCCCCATTCGGGACACTGATGACAATGTATGTAAAGCGCTGCAGAATTAGATAGCTCTATATAAGCAAAACATAATAAATAATAATGAAGAAAGACTAACAGGTCTGTGAGAGCCAGAATTCTTGCTGGTTGGTAGATGATCTAATACTTATTTCATGCAATAAAATGTAAATTAATTACGGTAAGTACAAATCCTACAATGTGATTTTCTGTCTCTCACAGGTGAAGTGTAGCTACGATAAAAATTACAGACCTCTCCATTCTTTGTAGGTAAGAAAAAGGGCAAAGTCGGCAGTGTATCAAATACTTATTTTACCAAATGCATCAGGGGTGGGCAGATGATTCTGGCATTGGTCACCTGTGTACTGGGTGCCACCTATGACACCCAGTGCCCACGCCGTCCCATAACGGTAACAGGCACAAATGCCACCATTGCACACTGGGCCAGTCACAGATTTTTTGTTACAGTTTTCAGCAACCAAAGATGCCCCATGTTACATCATGTGCCAGCAATGGATGCTCCATGTTATAGTCTGCCAGTCTTAGATTACCCATGTTACAGAATGTGCCAGTGTGGAGACACGGGGGTCAGTGGGAGCTCTCGTCCACTGACCTGGCTGTCTTTAGAAAGACCGCATGGACCAGGTCTCATCCCAATGAACGCCCGTACTCCTTCCCCATGGGCAGAATACTACTCAGACAACACAGGGTGAGAGTAACACAGTGTGGCAATACTTTATTGAACCACCAACAAACAATAACATATAGAACAGTCTGATCAGCAAATAGCCAAGATGGTGCAAATGACATTGTGTCACCCTTCCGCTGGCGCGCCGGGATTAGAACAGCTGCAACTCTAGAGCTTCCAGCGACAACTACACCCACCAGTGGCACCCTGCTTTTGGCGGGGAAACGACAAGCTCAGGAAGCTAACCGACCGCAGAGAGGTATGTGGCCAGGTGGCTTGATTGCCCCAACCTGGCTTCTCAAAATGTCTCCATGAGTTCAGCAATGGTCAGTAGAGCTGATCTGTATTCCTCCAGCATTGGCCGTGATACCTTGGCTACTGTCATGTAGAATCTCCATTAAAATTAGACGCATATCCCCCTTTTTATACTTCATAACTGTCCTTCAGGGCATCATCCACAGGTCAGGCGGAAGGTGGCATGAAGACATTGTTCAAATATTCAATCCATCTCCATAGTTTAGCTTTCAATGTTTGCAGGTCTACATGCTGCATGTACTGATAAAATGGGCAATCAACATATTACCAAACATCTATTGCTCATTTACTCTGCGTTCCTGTCATCCAAGGATAGCAACACAAAAATTGCAACAAACATCAGTTTAAGAGTCAGATTTCAGGCTCATTTGCATAATGGCTTATATCTTTTGACCACAGATGCCCCATGTTGCAGCCTGTGCCAGCCACAGATGCCCCATATTACAGCCTGTGCCAGCCATAGATGCCCCATGGTACAGCCTGTGCCGGCCATAGATGCCCATTGTTACAGCCTGTGCCAGCCTTAAATGCCCCATGTTACAGCCTGTGCCAGCCATAGATGCCCCATGTTGCAGCCTGTGCCAGCTATAGATGCCCCATTTTACACCCTGTGCCGGTCTTAGATGCCCCATGTTGCACCCTGTGCCGGCCTTAGATGCCCCATGTTACAGCCTGTGCCGGCCATAGATGCCCCATATTACAGCCTGTGCCAGCCATAGATGCCCCATGTTACAGCCTGTGTCGGCCATAGATGCCCCATGTTACAGCCTGTGCCGGCCATAGATGCCCCATGTTACAGCCTGTGCCGGCCATAGATGCCCCATGTTACACCCTGTGCCGGCCATAGATGCCCCATGTTACAGCCTGTGCCGGCCATAGATGCCCCATGTTACAGCCTGTGCCGGCCATAGATGCCCCATGTCACACCCTGTGCCGGCCATAGATGCCCCATGTCACACCCTGTGCCAGCCATAGATGCCCCATGTTACACCATGTGCCTACAGTTCCGAGCACCTTATATAAAGCCGGGGTTCCTCAAGTTCTCAATCTCTGGCTCCTCCGTCCTGTATTCCCGGCACATGGAAAGTTCTTGAGATAGGACAGGAATGTGAGTAAGTGGCGCCGGATACAAGACAGAAGACAAAAGTTGTGACCTTCAGACATTGGAATAGGTAGAAGCCAGGACGTGGTTAATACCCGCACCTGATTACGCCCAGGTACACTGTATATAGAAGAGAGGGCACTGCCGGACCCCCTTATTGACATCTGCCCCCAAACTGCTCACCCCATTCACATGCATGTGATGAGACTAATGGATACATTGTAATCCCAGTATTAACAGCAATGTTCTTCGTTACAGATTATGGAGTCGGATATTATCAAGATGGCAGCACAACCTCCGCTGATGTCAACGCCAATAAAGGGGAAATGTACGTGTCCTGGTGACGGGGTAAAGTGATGTCTTGTCTGATAAACACATGTGAAGGGGTTAATTGTAATTTATACCCCCAGCTGCCATATGCTGGTGGGCGCCCTGTGCCGTCATCAATATACACATAAGATGGCGCCAAATAACACATAACCGTGCCATACAGTGCCACCGCTATTATATTACAGTGCACCTATGTTGCAGCGCCATACAATGTTTAAAGGGGTTGTTCAGAACTGAGATATTAGGATAGGTAATCAATATGAGATTGGTGAGGGTCCAATACCCGGGAACCCCCCAATGTTCAGCTGAATCCCTGGCCCGAAAGGTACACAGATTTCAGAGCCAGAACAGCACTGCTCCATACACCGCATAGTGGCCGTTATCTGGTACTGCAGCTCACTTCATTAGTAGCTGAGCTGCAGTTCCCAGGAACGGCCACTATGCCTCATAGGGAGCACGTATATTTATGCCAAATTGTACATGTAATGGGTCTAACCGCGAGCATATAGTGCTGCAGAGAATGGCTGCTGTCTGATGTGATGGAGAAACTGTACATGCGCAGCACAAGGATTTACAAAGCGCACTCAAAATGTACAGTTTCCCTTTAAGAGGTCACTACCTGCATCTGTGATGTCGTAATTCTCTACTATGACATCATGGCTGCAGTGACAAGTGCAGCACACGGCCTTGGAATGTAGAACCACCCGACGACCCGAGTGACGCAGATCCCAGTATAAATCCAGTGTGGGGGTAAGATGTGGAAATTATCGCTGTGAATGGTGAATAAAATGTATCAGTGCCGGTGAGGGCAACTAGCCTGGGTCCAGGACAGCAGAGAAATGTGCATTGTTACTGGTCCAGGACAGCAGAGAAATGTGCATTGTTACTGGTCCAGGACAGCAGAGAAATGTGCATTGTTACTGGTCTGGGACAGCAGAGAAATGTGCATTATTACTGGTCCAGGACAACAGAGAAATGTGCATTGTTACTGGTCCGGGACAGTAGAGAAATGTGCATTGTTACTGGTCTGGGACAGCAGAGAAATGTGCATTGTTACTGGTCCAGGACAGCAGAGAAATGTGCATTGTTACTGGTCCAGGACAGCAGAGAAATGTGCATTGTTACTGGTCCGGGACAGTAGAGAAATGTGCATTGTTACTGGTCTGGGACAGCAGAGAAATGTGCATTGTTACTGGTCCAGGACAGCAGAGAAATGTGCATTGTTACTGGTCCAGGACAGCAGAGAAATGTGCATTGTTACTGGTCCAGGACAGCAGAGAAATGTGCATTGTTACTGGTCCAGGACAGCAGAGAAATGTGCATTGTTACTGGTCCAGGACAGCAGAGAAATGTGCATTGTTACTGGTCCAGGACAGCAGAGAAATGTGCATTGTTACTGGTCCAGGACAGCAGAGAAATGTGCATTGTTACTGGTCCAGGACAACAGAGAAATGTGCATTGTTACTGGTCCAGGACAGCAGAGAAATGTGCATTGTTACTAGTCCAGGACAGCAGAGAAATGTGCATTGTTACTGGTCCGGGACAGCAGAGAAATGTGCATTGTTACTGGTCCGGGACAACAGAGAAATGTGCATTGTTACTGGTCCGGGACAGCAGAGAAATGTGCATTGTTACTGGTCCAGGACAACAGAGAAATGTGCATTGTTACTGGTCCGGGACAACAGAGAAATGTGCATTGTTACTGGTCCAGGACAGCAGAGAAATGTGCATTGTTACTAGTCCAGGACAGCAGAGAAATGTGCATTGTTACTGGTCCAGGACAACAGAGAAATGTGCATTGTTACTGGTCCAGGACAGCAGAGAAATGTGCATTGTTACTGGTCCAGGACAGCAGAGAAATGTGCATTGTTACTAGTCCAGGACAGCAGAGAAATGTGCATTGTTACTGGTCCAGGACAGCAGAGAAATGTGCATTGTTACTGGTCCAGGACAGAAGAGAAATGTGCATTGTTACTGGTCCGGGACAACAGAGAAATGTGCATTGTTACTGGTCCAGGACAGTAGAGAAATGTGCATTGTTACTGGTCCAGGACAGCAGAGAAATGTGCATTATTACTGGTCCAGGACAGCAGAGAAATGTGCATTGTTACTGGTCCAGGACAGAAGAGAAATGTGCATTGTTACTGGTCCGGGACAGCAGAGAAATGTGCATTGTTACTGGTCCAGGACAGCAGAGAAATGTGCATTGTTACTAGTCCAGGACAGCAGAGAAATGTGCATTGTTACTGGTCCGGGACAGCAGAGAAATGTGCATTGTTACTGGTCCGGGACAACAGAGAAATGTGCATTGTTACTGGTCCGGGACAGCAGAGAAATGTGCATTGTTACTGGTCCAGGACAACAGAGAAATGTGCATTGTTACTGGTCCGGGACAACAGAGAAATGTGCATTGTTACTGGTCCGGGACAGCAGAGAAATGTGCATTGTTACTGGTCCAGGACAGCAGAGAAATGTGCATTGTTACTAGTCCAGGACAGCAGAGAAATGTGCATTGTTACTGGTCCGGGACAACAGAGAAATGTGCATTGTTACTGGTCCGGGACAGCAGAGAAATGTGCATTGTTACTGGTCCAGGACAACAGAGAAATGTGCATTGTTACTGGTCCAGGACAGTAGAGAAATGTGCATTGTTACTGGTCCAGGACAGCAGAGAAATGTGCATTATTACTGGTCCAGGACAGCAGAGAAATGTGCATTGTTACTAGTCCAGGACAGCAGAGAAATGTGCATTGTTACTGGTCCAGGACAGCAGAGAAATGTGCATTGTTACTGGTCCAGGACAGCAGAGAAATGTGCATTGTTACTGGTCCAGGACAGAAGAGAAATGTGCATTGTTACTGGTCCAGGACAGTAGAGAAATGTGCATTGTTACTGGTCCAGGACAGCAGAGAAATGTGCAGTGTTACTGGTCCAGGACAGCAGAGAAATGTGCATTGTTACTGGTCCAGGACAGTAGAGAAATGTGCATTGTTACTAGTCCAGGACAGCAGAGAAATGTGCATTGTTACTGGTCCAGGACAGTAGAGAAATGTGCATTGTTACTGGTCCAGGACAGCAGAGAAATGTGCATTGTTACTGGTCCAGGACAGTAGAGAAATGTGCATTGTTACTGGTCCAGGACAGCAGAGAAATGTGCATTATTACTGGTCCAGGACAGCAGAGAAATGTGCATTGTTACTGGTCCAGGACAGCAGAGAAATGTGCATTGTTACTGGTCCAAGACAGTAGAGAAATGTGCATTGTTACTGGTCCGGGACAGCAGAGAAATGTGCATTGTTACTGGTCTGGGACAACAGAGAAATGTGCATTGTTACTGGTCCAGGACAGTAGAGAAATGTGCATTGTTACTGGTCCAGGACAGCAGAGAAATGTGCATTATTACTGGTCCAAGACAGTAGAGAAATGTGCATTGTTACTGGTCCGGGACAGCAGAGAAATGTGCATTATTACTGGTCCAGGACAGCAGAGAAATGTGCATTGTTACTGGTCCAGGACAGCAGAGAAATGTGCATTGTTACTGGTCCAGGACAGCAGAGAAATGTGCATTGTTACTGGTCCGGGACAGCAGAGAAATGTGCATTGTTACTGGTCCGGGACAGCAGAGAAATGTGCATTGTTACTGGTCCAGGACAGCAGAGAAATGTGCATTGTTACTGGTCCAGGACAGCAGAGAAATGTGCATTGTTACTGGTCCAGGACAGCAGAGAAATGTGCATTGTTACTGGTCCGGGACAGCAGAGAAATGTGCATTGTTACTGGTCCGGGACAGCAGAGAAATGTGCATTGTTACTGGTCCAGGACAACAGAGAAATGTGCATTGTTACTGGTCCAGGACAGTAGAGAAATGTGCATTGTTACTGGTCCAGGACAGCAGAGAAATGTGCATTATTACTGGTCCAGGACAGCAGAGAAATGTGCATTGTTACTAGTCCAGGACAGCAGAGAAATGTGCATTGTTACTGGTCCAGGACAGCAGAGAAATGTGCATTGTTACTGGTCCAGGACAGCAGAGAAATGTGCATTGTTACTGGTCCAGGACAGCAGAGAAATGTGCATTGTTACTGGTCCAGGACAGTAGAGAAATGTGCATTGTTACTGGTCCAGGACAGCAGAGAAATGTGCATTATTACTGGTCCAGGACAGCAGAGAAATGTGCATTGTTACTAGTCCAGGACAGCAGAGAAATGAGCATTGTTACTGGTGTGGGACAGCAGAGAAATGTGCATTGTTACTGGTCCGGGACAGCAGAGAAATGTGCATTGTTACTGGTCCGGGACAGCAGAGAAATGTGCATTGTTACTGGTCCGGGACAGCAGAGAAATGTGCATTATTACTGGTCCAGGACAGCAGAGAAATGTGCATTGTTACTGGTCCAGGACAGCAGAGAAATGTGCATTATTACTGGTCCAGGACAGCAGAGAAATGTGCATTGTTACTGGTCCGGGACAGCAGAGAAATGTGCATTGTTACTGGTCCAGGACAGCAGAGAAATATGCATTGTTACTGGTCCGGGACAGCAGAGAAATGTGCATTGTTACTGGTCCGGGACAGCAGAGAAATGTGCATTGTTACTGGTCCAGGACAGCAGAGAAATGTGCATTATTACTGGTCCGGGACAGCAGAGAAATGTGCATTGTTACTGGTCCGGGACAGCAGAGAAATGTGCATTGTTACTGGTCCAGGACAGCAGAGAAATGTGCATTGTTACTAGTCCAGGACAGCAGAGAAATGTACATCGTTACTGGTCCGGGACAGCAGAGAAATGTGCATTGTTACTGGTCCGGGACAGCAGAGAAATGTGCATTGTTACTGGTCCGGGACAGCAGAGAAATGTGCATTGTTACTGGTCCGGGACAGCAGAGAAATGTGCATTGTTACTGGTCCGGGACAGCAGAGAAATGTGCATTATTACTGGTCCAGGACAACAGAGAAATGTGCATTGTTACTGGTCCGGGACAGCAGAGAAATGTGCATTGTTACTGGTCCAGGACAGCAGAGAAATGTGCATTGTTACTGGTCCAGGACAGCAGAGAAATGTGCATTGTTACTGGTCCAGGACAGCAGAGAAATGTGCATTGTTACTGGTCCGGGACAGCAGAGAAATGTGCATTGTTACTGGTCCGGGACAGTAGAGAAATGTGCATTGTTACTGGTCCAGGACAGTAGAGAAATGTGCATTGTTACTGGTCCAGGACAGCAGAGAAATGTGCATTGTTACTGGTCCAGGACAGCAGAGAAATGTGCATTGTTACTGGTCCGGGACAGCAGAGAAATGTGCATTGTTACTGGTCCAGGACAGCAGAGAAATGTGCATTGTTACTGGTCCAGGACAGTAGAGAAATGTGCATTATTACTGGTCCAGGACAGCAGAGAAATGTGCATTGTTACTGGTCCAGGACAGCAGAGAAATGTGCATTGTTACTGGTCCGGGACAGCAGAGAAATGTGCATTGTTACTGGTCCAGGACAGTAGAGAAATGTGCATTGTTACTGGTCCAGGACAGTAGAGAAATGTGCATTGTTACTGGTCCAGGACAGCAGAGAAATGTGCATTGTTACTAGTCCAGGACAGCAGAGAAATGTGCATTGTTACTGGTCCAGGACAGCAGAGAAATGTGCATTGTTACTGGTCCGGGACAGCAGAGAAATGTGCATTGTTACTGGTCCGGGACAGCAGAGAAATGTGCATTGTTACTGGTCCAGGACAGTAGAGAAATGTGCATTGTTACTGGTCCAGGACAGTAGAGAAATGTGCATTGTTACTGGTCCAGGACAGCAGAGAAATGTGCATTGTTACTGGTCCGGGACAGCAGAGAAATGTGCATTGTTACTGGTCCAGGACAGCAGAGAAATGTGCATTGTTACTGGTCCGGGACAGCAGAGAAATGTGCATTGTTACTGGTCCAGGACAGCAGAGAAATGTGCATTGTTACTGGTCCGGGACAGCAGAGAAATGTGCATTGTTACTGGTCCGGGACAGCAGAGAAATGTGCATTGTTACTGGTCCAGGACAGTAGAGAAATGTGCATTGTTACTGGTCCAGGACAGTAGAGAAATGTGCATTGTTACTGGTCCAGGACAGCAGAGAAATGTGCATTGTTACTAGTCCAGGACAGCAGAGAAATGTGCATTGTTACTGGTCCAGGACAGCAGAGAAATGTGCATTGTTACTGGTCCGGGACAGCAGAGAAATGTGCATTGTTACTGGTCCGGGACAGCAGAGAAATGTGCATTGTTACTGGTCCAGGACAGCAGAGAAATGTGCATTGTTACTGGTCCAGGACAGCAGAGAAATGTGCATTGTTACTGGTCCAGGACAGCAGAGAAATGTGCATTGTTACTGGTCCAGGACAGCAGAGAAATGTGCATTGTTACTGGTCCAGGACAGCAGAGAAATGTGCATTGTTACTGGTCCGGAACAGCAGAGAAATGTGCATTGTTACTGGTCCAGGACAGCAGAGAAATGTGCATTGTTACTGGTCCAGGACAGCAGAGAAATGTGCATTGTTACTGGTCCAGGACAGCAGAGAAATGTGCATTGTTACTGGTCCGGGACAGCAGAGAAATGTGCATTGTTACTGGTCCGGAACAGCAGAGAAATGTGCATTGTTACTGGTCCAGGACAGCAGAGAAATGTGCATTGTTACTGGTCCAGGACAGCAGAGAAATGTGCATTGTTACTGGTCCAGGACAGCAGAGAAATGTGCATTGTTACTGGTCCAGGACAGCAGAGAAATGTGCATTGTTACTGGTCCAGGACAGCAGAGAAATGTGCATTGTTACTGGTCCGGGACAGCAGAGAAATGTGCATTGTTACTGGTCCGGGACAGCAGAGAAATGTGCATTGTTACTGGTCCAGGACAGCAGAGAAATGTGCATTGTTACTGGTCCAGGACAGCAGAGAAATGTGCATTGTTACTAGTCCAGGACAGCAGAGAAATGTACATCGTTACTGGTCCGGGACAGCAGAGAAATGTGCATTGTTACTGGTCCAGGACAGCAGAGAAATGTGCATTGTTACTGGTCCAAGACAGTAGAGAAATGTGCATTGTTACTGGTCCAGGACAGCAGAGAAATGTGCATTGTTACTAGTCCAGGACAGCAGAGAAATGTACATCGTTACTGGTCCGGGACAGCAGAGAAATGTGCATTGTTACTGGTCCGGGACAGCAGAGAAATGTACATCGTTACTGGTCCGGGACAGCAGAGAAATGTGCATTGTTACTGGTCCGGGACAGCAGAGTAATGTGCATTGTTACTGGTCCAGGACAGCAGAGAAATGTGCATTGTTACTGGTCCAGGACAGCAGAGAAATGTGCATTGTTACTGGTCCAGGACAGCAGAGAAATGTGCATTGTTACTGGTCCAGGACAGCAGAGAAATGTGCATTGTTACTGGTCCGGGACAACAGAGAAATGTGCATTGTTACTGGTCCAGGACAGCAGAGAAATGTGCATTGTTACTGGTCCGGGACAGCAGAGAAATGTGCATTGTTACTGGTCCGGGACAGCAGAGATATGTGCATTGTTACTGGTCCGGGACAGTAGAGAAATGTGCATTGTTACTGGTCCAGGACAGCAGAGAAATGTGCATTGTTACTGGTCCAGGACAGCAGAGAAATGTGCATTGTTACTGGTCCAGGACAGCAGAGAAATGTGCATTGTTACTGGTCCAAGACAGCAGAGAAATGTGCATTGTTACTGGTCCGGGACAGCAGAGAAATGTGCATTGTTACTGGTCCAGGACAGCAGAGAAATGTGCATTGTTACTGGTCCGGGACAGCAGAGTAATGTGCATTGTTACTGGTCCAGGACAGCAGAGAAATGTGCATTGTTACTGGTCCAGGACAGCAGAGAAATGTGCATTGTTACTGGTCCAGGACAGCAGAGAAATGTGCATTGTTACTGGTCCGGGACAACAGAGAAATGTGCATTGTTACTGGTCCAGGACAGCAGAGAAATGTGCATTGTTACTGGTCCGGGACAGCAGAGAAATGTGCATTGTTACTGGTCCAGGACAACAGAGAAATGTGCATTGTTACTGGTCCGGGACAGCAGAGAAATGTGCATTGTTACTGGTCCGGGACAGCAGAGAAATGTGCATTGTTACTGGTCCGGGACAGCAGAGAAATGTGCATTGTTACTGGTCCAGGACAGCAGAGAAATGTGCATTGTTACTGGTCCGGGACAGCAGAGAAATGTGCATTGTTACTGGTCCAGGACAGTAGAGAAATGTGCATTGTTACTGGTCCAGGACAGTAGAGAAATGTGCATTGTTACTGGTCCAGGACAACAGAGAAATGTGCATTGTTACTGGTCCGGGACAGCAGAGAAATGTGCATTGTTACTGGTCCAGGACAGTAGAGAAATGTGCATTGTTACTGGTCCAGGACAGTAGAGAAATGTGCATTGTTACTGGTCCGGGACAGCAGAGAAATGTGCATTGTTACTGGTCCAGGACAGCAGAGAAATGTGCATTATTACTGGTCCAGGACAACAGAGAAATGTGCATTGTTACTGGTCCAGTACAGCAGAGAAATGTGCATTGTTACTGGTCCAGGACAGCAGAGAAATGTGCATTGTTACTGGTCCAAGACAGCAGAGAAATGTGCATTGTTACTGGTCCAGGACAGCAGAGAAATGTGCATTGTTACTGGTCCAGGACAGCAGAGAAATGTGCATTGTTACTGGTCCAGGACAGCAGAGAAATATGCATTGTTACTGGTCCAGGACAGCAGAGAAATGTGCATTGTTACTGGTCCAGGACAGCAGAGAAATGTGCATTATTACTGGTCCAGGACAACAGAGAAATGTGCATTGTTACTGGTCCAGGACAGCAGAGAAATGTGCATTGTTACTGGTCCAGGACAGCAGAGAAATGTGCATTATTACTGGTCCAGGACAACAGAGAAATGTGCATTGTTACTGGTCCAGGACAGCAGAGAAATGTGCATTGTTACTAGTCCAGGACAGCAGAGAAATGTGCATTGTTACTGGTCCAGGACAGCAGAGAAATGTGCATTGTTACTGGTCCAGGACAGTAGAGAAATGTGCATTGTTACTGGTCCAGGACAGCAGAGAAATGTGCATTATTACTGGTCCAGGACAGCAGAGAAATGTGCATTGTTACTGGTCCAGGACAGCAGAGAAATGTGCATTGTTACTGGTCCAAGACAGTAGAGAAATGTGCATTGTTACTGGTCCGGGACAGCAGAGAAATGTGCATTGTTACTGGTCTGGGACAGCAGAGAAATGTGCATTATTACTGGTCCAGGACAACAGAGAAATGTGCATTGTTACTGGTCCAGGACAGCAGAGAAATGTGCATTGTTACTGGTCCAGGACAGCAGAGAAATGTGCATTGTTACTGGTCCAGGACAGCAGAGAAATGTGCATTGTTACTGGTCCAGGACAGCAGAGAAATGTGCATTGTTACTGGTCCGGGACAGCAGAGAAATGTGCATTGTTACTGGTCCGGGACAGCAGAGAAATGTGCATTGTTACTGGTCCAGGACAACAGAGAAATGTGCATTGTTACTGGTCCAGGACAGTAGAGAAATGTGCATTGTTACTGGTCCAGGACAGCAGAGAAATGTGCATTATTACTGGTCCAGGACAGCAGAGAAATGTGCATTGTTACTAGTCCAGGACAGCAGAGAAATGTGCATTGTTACTGGTCCAGGACAGCAGAGAAATGTGCATTGTTACTGGTCCGGGACAGCAGAGAAATGTGCATTGTTACTGGTCCAGGACAGCAGAGAAATGTGCATTGTTACTGGTCCAGGACAGCAGAGAAATGTGCATTGTTACTGGTCCGGGACAGCAGAGAAATGTGCATTGTTACTGGTCCAGGACAGCAGAGAAATGTGCATTATTACTGGTCCAGGACAGTAGAGAAATGTGCATTGTTACTGGTCCAGGACAGCAGAGAAATGTGCATTATTACTGGTCCAGGACAGCAGAGAAATGTGCATTGTTACTGGTCCGGGACAGCAGAGAAATGTGCATTGTTACTGGTCCAGGACAGCAGAGAAATGTGCATTGTTACTGGTCCAGGACAGCAGAGAAATGTGCATTGTTACTGGTCCAGGACAGCAGAGAAATGTGCATTGTTACTGGTCCAGGACAGCAGAGAAATGTGCATTGTTACTGGTCCAGGACAGCAGAGAAATGTGCATTGTTACTGGTCCGGGACAGCAGAGAAATGTGCATTGTTACTGGTCCAGGACAGCAGAGAAATGTGCATTATTACTGGTCCAGGACAGTAGAGAAATGTGCATTGTTACTAGTCCAGGACAGCAGAGAAATGTGCATTGTTACTGGTCCAGGACAGCAGAGAAATGTGCATTATTACTGGTCCAGGACAGCAGAGAAATGTGCATTATTACTGGTCCAGGACAGCAGAGAAATGTGCATTGTTACTGGTCCAGGACAGCAGAGAAATGTGCATTATTACTGGTCCAGGACAGCAGAGAAATGTGCATTATTACTGGTCCAGGACAGTAGAGAAATGTGCATTGTTACTAGTCCAGGACAGCAGAGAAATGTGCATTGTTACTGGTCCAGGACAGCAGAGAAATGTGCATTATTACTGGTCCAGGACAGCAGAGAAATGTGCATTGTTACTGGTCCGGGACAGCAGAGAAATGTGCATTGTTACTGGTCCGGGACAGCAGAGAAATGTGCATTGTTACTGGTCCGGGACAGTAGAGAAATGTGCATTGTTACTGGTCCAGGACAGCAGAGAAATGTACATCGTTACTGGTCCGGGACAGCAGAGAAATGTGCATTGTTACTGGTCCGGGACAGCAGAGAAATGTGCATTGTTACTGGTCCAGGACAGCAGAGAAATGTGCATTGTTACTGGTCCAGGACAGCAGAGAAATGTGCATTGTTACTGGTCCAGGACAGCAGAGAAATGTGCATTGTTACTGGTCCGGGACAGCAGAGAAATGTGCATTGTTACTGGTCCAGGACAGCAGAGAAATGTGCATTGTTACTGGTCCGGGACAGCAGAGAAATGTGCATTGTTACTGGTCCAGGACAACAGAGAAATGTGCATTGTTACTGGTCCGGGACAGCAGAGAAATGTGCATTGTTACTGGTCCGGGACAGCAGAGAAATGTGCATTGTTACTGGTCCGGGACAGCAGAGAAATGTGCATTGTTACTGGTCCAGGACAGCAGAGAAATGTGCATTATTACTGGTCCAGGACAACAGAGAAATGTGCATTGTTACTGGTCCGGGACAGCAGAGAAATGTGCATTGTTACTGGTCCAGGACAGTAGAGAAATGTGCATTGTTACTGGTCCAGGACAGTAGAGAAATGTGCATTGTTACTGGTCCGGGACAGCAGAGAAATGTGCATTGTTACTGGTCCGGGACAGCAGAGAAATGTGCATTGTTACTGGTCCAGGACAGCAGAGAAATGTGCATTGTTACTGGTCCAGGACAGCAGAGAAATGTGCATTATTACTGGTCCAGGACAGCAGAGAAATGTGCATTGTTACTGGTCCAGGACAGCAGAGAAATGTGCATTATTACTGGTCCAGGACAGCAGAGAAATGTGCATTATTACTGGTCCAGGACAACAGAGAAATGTGCATTGTTACTGGTCCGGGACAGCAGAGAAATGTGCATTGTTACTGGTCCGGGACAGCAGAGAAATGTGCATTGTTACTGGTCCGGGACAACAGAGAAATGTGCATTGTTACTGGTCCAGGACAGCAGAGAAATGTGCATTGTTACTGGTCCAGGACAGCAGAGAAATGTGCATTGTTACTGGTCCAGGACAGCAGAGAAATGTGCATTATTACTGGTCCAGGACAACAGAGAAATGTGCATTGTTACTGGTCCGGGACAGCAGAGAAATGTGCATTGTTACTGGTCCGGGACAGCAGAGAAATGTGCATTGTTACTGGTCCGGGACAACAGAGAAATGTGCATTGTTACTGGTCCAGGACAGCAGAGAAATGTGCATTGTTACTGGTCCAAGACAGCAGAGAAATGTGCATTGTTACTGGTCCAGTACAGCAGAGAAATGTGCATTGTTACTGGTCCAGGACAGCAGAGAAATGTGCATTGTTACTGGTCCAAGACAGCAGAGAAATGTGCATTGTTACTGGTCCAGGACAGCAGAGAAATGTGCATTGTTACTGGTCCAGGACAGCAGAGAAATGTGCATTGTTACTGGTCCAGGACAGCAGAGAAATATGCATTGTTACTGGTCCAGGACAGCAGAGAAATGTGCATTATTACTGGTCCAGGACAACAGAGAAATGTGCATTGTTACTGGTCCAGGACAGCAGAGAAATGTGCATTATTACTGGTCCAGGACAACAGAGAAATGTGCATTGTTACTGGTCCAGGACAGCAGAGAAATGTGCATTGTTACTAGTCCAGGACAGCAGAGAAATGTGCATTGTTACTGGTCCAGGACAGCAGAGAAATGTGCATTGTTACTGGTCCAGGACAGTAGAGAAATGTGCATTGTTACTGGTCCAGGACAGCAGAGAAATGTGCATTATTACTGGTCCAGGACAGCAGAGAAATGTGCATTGTTACTGGTCCAGGACAGCAGAGAAATGTGCATTGTTACTGGTCCAAGACAGTAGAGAAATGTGCATTGTTACTGGTCCGGGACAGCAGAGAAATGTGCATTGTTACTGGTCTGGGACAGCAGAGAAATGTGCATTATTACTGGTCCAGGACAACAGAGAAATGTGCATTGTTACTGGTCCAGGACAGCAGAGAAATGTGCATTGTTACTGGTCCAGGACAGCAGAGAAATGTGCATTGTTACTGGTCCAGGACAGCAGAGAAATGTGCATTGTTACTGGTCCAGGACAGCAGAGAAATGTGCATTGTTACTGGTCCGGGACAGCAGAGAAATGTGCATTGTTACTGGTCCGGGACAGCAGAGAAATGTGCATTGTTACTGGTCCAGGACAACAGAGAAATGTGCATTGTTACTGGTCCAGGACAGTAGAGAAATGTGCATTGTTACTGGTCCAGGACAGCAGAGAAATGTGCATTATTACTGGTCCAGGACAGCAGAGAAATGTGCATTGTTACTAGTCCAGGACAGCAGAGAAATGTGCATTGTTACTGGTCCAGGACAGCAGAGAAATGTGCATTGTTACTGGTCCAGGACAGTAGAGAAATGTGCATTGTTACTGGTCCAGGACAGCAGAGAAATGTGCATTATTACTGGTCCAGGACAGCAGAGAAATGTGCATTGTTACTAGTCCAGGACAGCAGAGAAATGTGCATTGTTACTGGTGTGGGACAGCAGAGAAATGTGCATTGTTACTGGTCCGGGACAGCAGAGAAATGTGCATTGTTACTGGTCCAGGACAGCAGAGAAATGTGCATTGTTACTGGTCCAGGACAGCAGAGAAATGTGCATTGTTACTAGTCCAGGACAGCAGAGAAATGTACATCGTTACTGGTCCTGGACAGCAGAGAAATGTGCATTGTTACTGGTCCGGGACAGCAGAGAAATGTGCATTGTTACTGGTCCGGGACAGCAGAGAAATGTGCATTGTTACTGGTCCGGGACAGCAGAGAAATGTGCATTGTTACTGGTCCGGGACAGCAGAGAAATGTGCATTATTACTGGTCCAGGACAACAGAGAAATGTGCATTGTTACTGGTCCGGGACAGCAGAGAAATGTGCATTGTTACTGGTCCAGGACAGCAGAGAAATGTGCATTGTTACTGGTCCAGGACAGCAGAGAAATGTGCATTATTACTGGTCCAGGACAACAGAGAAATGTGCATTGTTACTGGTCCGGGACAGCAGAGAAATGTGCATTGTTACTGGTCCAGGACAGTAGAGAAATGTGCATTGTTACTGGTCCAGGACAGTAGAGAAATGTGCATTGTTACTGGTCCAGGACAGCAGAGAAATGTGCATTGTTACTAGTCCAGGACAGCAGAGAAATGTGCATTGTTACTGGTCCAGGACAGCAGAGAAATGTGCATTGTTACTGGTCCGGGACAGCAGAGAAATGTGCATTGTTACTGGTCCGGGACAGCAGAGAAATGTGCATTGTTACTGGTCCAGGACAGCAGAGAAATGTGCATTGTTACTGGTCCAGGACAGCAGAGAAATGTGCATTGTTACTAGTCCAGGACAGCAGAGAAATGTGCATTGTTACTGGTCCAGGACAGCAGAGAAATGTGCATTGTTACTGGTCCAGGACAGCAGAGAAATGTGCATTGTTACTGGTCCGGGACAGCAGAGAAATGTGCATTGTTACTGGTCCGGGACAGCAGAGAAATGTGCATTGTTACTGGTCCGGGACAGCAGAGAAATGTGCATTGTTACTGGTCCAGGACAGCAGAGAAATGTGCATTGTTACTGGTCCAGGACAGCAGAGAAATGTGCATTGTTACTGGTCCAGGACAACAGAGAAATGTGCATTGTTACTGGTCCAGGACAGCAGAGAAATGTACATCGTTACTGGTCCGGGACAGCAGAGAAATGTGCATTGTTACTGGTCCAGGACAGCAGAGAAATGTGCATTGTTACTGGTCCGGGACAGCAGAGAAATGTGCATTGTTACTGGTCCAGGACAGCAGAGAAATGTGCATTGTTACTGGTCCAGGACAGCAGAGAAATGTGCATTGTTACTGGTCCGGGACAGCAGAGAAATGTGCATTGTTACTGGTCCAGGACAACAGAGAAATGTGCATTGTTACTGGTCCGGGACAGCAGAGAAATGTGCATTGTTACTGGTCCGGGACAGCAGAGAAATGTGCATTGTTACTGGTCCGGGACAGCAGAGAAATGTGCATTGTTACTGGTCCAGGACAGCAGAGAAATGTGCATTATTACTGGTCCAGGACAACAGAGAAATGTGCATTGTTACTGGTCCGGGACAGCAGAGAAATGTGCATTGTTACTGGTCCAGGACAGTAGAGAAATGTGCATTGTTACTGGTCCAGGACAGTAGAGAAATGTGCATTGTTACTGGTCCAGGACAGCAGAGAAATGTGCATTGTTACTGGTCCGGGACAGCAGAGAAATGTGCATTGTTACTGGTCCAGGACAGCAGAGAAATGTGCATTATTACTGGTCCAGGACAACAGAGAAATGTGCATTGTTACTGGTCCGGGACAGCA